>NC_092738.1:4058087-4088710 GCF_047496885.1 Scyliorhinus torazame
TAACCTCCAGCCCCCTACACCCCTCCCTATCTCAGTAACCTCCTCCAGCCCCCCCTACGCCCCTCCCTATCTCTGTAACCCCCTCCAGCCCCTATACCCCTCTCTATCTCTGTCCCTCCCTCGCTGTCTGCTCTGCCCCCCCCCACCCCCCCCTCGCTATCGGACCCAGTCGGAGGCACTTTTATTTGACCCTCCTAAGGGCCAGAGTCCATTGGTTGTTAAGTAAGCACTGCCCAAGGTCAGGCAGAGACTAATTGCTGCCTTTTTGGAATGCAGCCGATCCAACATGGTTGTACACCTGTAGAAATCTAACCATCGGTACTTGACATTCAATGTGGAACCCCCCCACTATCGACATCCTGGGGGGGGGGTGGGGGCGGGGGAGGGGGGGGGCGACGCAATGAGCGTCTCCCAACGATTGAGGATCGAACCATCCCCTCCATCGACACTCCCTGTCATTACCATCAGCGGAATCTACCCCACTATCCACATCCCGGGGGGTTACCATCGACCAGAAACTGAACCGGACCCGGCTGTATAAATACCGCGGCTCCCAGAGCAGGTCGGAGGCTGGGAATCCTGCGGAGAGTAACTCACCTCCTGACTCCCTCGATGGGCTGAATACTCTGCTGTCTTCTGTCAGCACAAACTTTCAGATTACGTTTCATCGAAGTCTAACTCTCTCTCGCTCTCTCTCTCTCTGTCTCTGTCTCTCTCTCTGTCTCTGTCTCTCTCTCTGTCTCTGTCTCTCTCTCTCTCTCTCTCTCTCTGTCTCTCTCTCTCTCTCTCTCTCTCTGTCTCTCTCTCTCTCTCTCTCTCTCTCTCTCTCTCTCTGTCTCTCTCTCTGTCTCTCTCTCTGTCTCTCTCTCTGTCTCTCTCTCTGTCTCTCTCTCTGTCTCTGTCTCTCTCTGTCTCTTTCTCTGTCTCTCTGTCTCTCTCTCTGTCTCGCTCTCTCTCTCTCTGTCTCTCTCTCTCTGTCTCGCTCTCTCTCTCGCTCTGTGTCTCTCGCTCTGTGTCTCTCGCTCTGTCTCTCTCTCTCTGTCTCTCGCTCTGTCTCTCGCTCTCTGTCTCTCGCTCTCTGTCTCTCGCTCTCTGTCTCTCGCTCTCTCTCTGCCTCTCTCGCTCTCTCTCTCTCGCTGTCTCTCTCTCGCTCTGTCTCTCGCTCTCTCTCTCTCGCTCTCTCTCTCTCGCTCTCTCTCTCTCGCTCTCTCTCTCTCGCTGTCTCTCTCTCGCTGTCTCTCTCTCGCTGTCTCTCTCTCGCTGTCTCTCTCTCGCTGTCTCATTCGCTGTCTCTCTCGCTGTCTCTCTCGCTGTCTCTCTCGCTGTCTCTCTCGCTGTCTCTCTCGCTGTCTCTCTCGCTGTCTCTCTCGCTGTCTCTGACTCTGTCTCACTGTCTCTCTCTGTCTCACTGTCTCTCTCTGTCTCACTGTCTCTCTCTGTCTCGCTCTCTCTGTCTCGCTCTCTCTGTCTCGCTCTCTCTGTCTCGCTCTCTCTGTCTCGCTCTCTCTGTCTCGCTCTCTCTGTCTCGCTCTCTCTGTCTCGCCCTCGCTGTGTCTCGCCCTCTCTGTGTCTCTCTCTCTCTCTGTCTCTCTCTGTCTCCCTCTCTCTGTCTCTCTCTCTCTGTCTCTCGCTCTGTCTCTCGCTCTGTCTCTCGCTCTGTCTCTCGCTCTGTCTGTCTCTCGCTCTCTCTGTCTCTCGCTCTCTCTGTGTCTCGCTCTCTGTGTCTCGCCCTCTCTGTGTCTCGCCCTCTCTGTGTCTCGCCCTCTCTGTGTCTCGCCCTCTCTGTGTCTCGCCCTCTCTGTGTCTCGCTCTCTCTGTGTCTCGCTCTCTCTGTGTCTCGCCCTCTCTGTGTCTCGCCCTCTCTGTGTCTCGCTCTCTCTCTGTCTCGCTCTCTCTGTGTCTCGCTCTCTCTGTGTCTCGCTCTCTCTGTGTCTCGCTCTCTCTGTGTCTCGCTCTCTCTTGTGTCTCGCTCTCTCTGTGTCTCGCTCTCTCTGTGTCTCGCTCTCTCTGTGTCTCGCTCTCTCTGTGTCTCGCTCTCTCTGTGTCTCGCTCTCTCTGTGTCTCGCTCTCTCTGTGTCTCGCTCTCTCTGTGTCTCGCTCTCTCTGTGTCTCGCTCTCTCTGTGTCTCGCTCTCTCTGTGTCTCGCTCTCTCTGTGTCTCGCTCTCTCTGTGTCTCGCTCTCTCTGTGTCTCGCTCTCTCTGTGTCTCGCTCTCTCTGTGTCTCGCTCTCTCTGTGTCTCGCTCTCTCTGTCTCTCTCTCTGTCTCTCTGTCTCTCTCTCTCTGTCTCGCTCTCTCTCTCGCTCTATCTCGCTCTCTCTCGCTCTCTCTCACGCTCCCTCTCTCGCTCTCTCTCTCGCTCTCTCTCTCGCTCTCTCTCTCGCTCTGTCCTCTCGCTCTGTCTCTCGCTCTGTCTCTCGCTCTGTCTCTCGCTCTGTCTCTCGCTCTGTCTCTCGCTCTGTCTCGCTCTGTCTCTCGCTCTGTCTCTCGCTCTGTCTCTCGCTCTGTCTCTCGCTCTGTCTCTCGCTCTGTCTCTCGCTCTGTCTCTCGCTCTGTCTGTCTCTCGCTCTGTCTGTCTCTCGCTCTGTCTGTCTCTCGCTCTCTCTGTGTCTCGCTCTCTCTGTGTCTCGCTCTCTCTGTGTCTCGCTCTCTCTGTGTCTCGCCCTCTCTGTGTCTCGCCTCGCTGTGTCTCGCCCTCGCTGTGTCTCGCCCTCGCTGTGTCTCGCCCTCGCTGTGTCTCGCTCTCTCTGTCTCTCGCTCTCTCTGTCTCTCGCTCTCTCTGTCTCTCGCTCTCTCTGTGTCTCGCCCTCTCTGTGTCTCGCCCTCTCTGTGTCTCGCCCTCTCTGTGTCTCGCCCTCTCTGTGTCTCGCCCTCTCTGTGTCTCGCCCTCTCTGTGTCTCGCCCTCTCTGTGTCTCGCCCTCTCTGTGTCTCGCCCTCTCTGTGTCTCGCCCTCTCTGTGTCTCGCTCTCTCTGTGTCTCGCTCTCTCTGTGTCTCGCTCTCTCTGTGTCTCGCTCTCTCTGTGTCTCCTCTCTCTGTGTCTCGCTCTCTCTGTGTCTCGCTCTCTCTGTGTCTCGCTCTCTCTGTGTCTCGCTCTCTCTGTGTCTCGCTCTCTCTGTGTCTCGCTCTCTCTGTGTCTCGCTCTCTCTGTGTCTCGCTCTCTCTGTGTCTCGCTCTCTCTGTGTCTCTCTCTCTCTGTCTCTCTCTCTCTCTGTCTCTCTCTCTCTCTCCCTGTCTCTCTCTCTCTCTCCCTGTCTCTCTCTCTCTCTCTCTCTGTCTCTCTCTCTCTCTCTCTCTGTCTCTCTCTCTCTCTGTCCTCTCGCAGGAAGTTATTCTGGACAGACGGAGACACTCTGAACATGGCCAACATGGACGGCACTAACAGGACGGCCTTGTTCACCAACCAGAAGCGGCCCGTCGGTAAGTTCTAGAGCTTGTTGCAGAGAGAGAGAGAGAGCGATGCGCGTGATGGGTTCCATTGCCGAATAGCTGGCCTCGGTGCAGGGGTCTGCAATTGCGAGGGGGAGCGGCGGCCTACTTCCCTTCACCTGCAGCGGCAGCGGGCGCACAGTCTACGGGACAGGCCACAGCGGAATCTTCAAACTCCTCTGACCCTGCCCCTAAACTCTGACCCTGCCCCTAAACTCTGACCCTGTCCCTAAACTCTGACCCTGTCCCTAAACTCTGACCCTGTCCCTAAACTCTGACCCTGCCCTAAACTCTGACCCTGCCCCTAAACTCTGACCCTGCCCCTAAACTCTGACCCTGCCCCTAAACTCTGACCCCTGCCCCTAAACTCTGACCCTGCCCCTAAACTCTGACCCTGCCCCTAAACTCTGACCCTGCCCCTAAACTCTGACCCTGCCCCTAAACTCTGACCCTGCCCTAAACTCTGACCCTGCCCCTAAACTCTGACCCTGCCCCTAAACTCTGACCTGCCCCTAAACTCTGACCCTGCCCCTAAACTCTGACCCTGCCCCTAAACTCTGACCCTGCCCCTAAACTCTGACCCTGCCCCTAAACTCTGACCCTGCCCCTAAACTCTGACCCTGCCCCCTAAACTCTGAGCCTGCCCCTAAACTCTGACCCTGCCCCTAAACTCTGACCCTGCCCCTAAACTCTGACCCTGCCCCTAAACTCTGACCCTGCCCCTAAACTCTGACCCTGCCCCTAAACTCTGACCCTGCCCCTAAACTCTGACCCTGCCCCTAAACTCTGACCCTGCCCCTAAACTCTGACCCTGCCCCTAAACTCTGACCTGGCCCTAAACTCTGACCCTGGCCCTAAACTCTGACCCTGGCCCTAAACTCTGACCCTGGCCCTAAACTCTGACCCTGGCCCTAAACTCTGACCCTGGCCCTAAACTCTGACCCTGGCCCTAAACTCTGACCCTGGCCCTAAACTCTGACCCTGGCCCTAAACTCTGACCCTGGCCCTAAACTCTGACCCTGAACTCTGACTATGACCCTGGCCCTAAACTCTGACTCTGACGCTGGCCCTAAACTCTGACCCTAACTCTGACCCTAACTCTGACCCTAAACTCTGACCCTAAACTCTGACCCTAAACTCTGACCCTAACTCTGACCCTAAACTCTGACCCTAAACTCTGACCCTAAACTCTGACCCTAAACTCTGACCCTAAACTCTGACCCTAAACTCTGACCCTAAACTCTGACCCTAAACTCTGACCCTAAACTCTGACCCTAAACTCTGACCCTGACCCTAAACTCTGACCCTGTCCCTAAACTCTGACCTGTCCCTAAACTCTGAGCCTGCCCCTCAACTCTGAGCCTGCCCTCACTCTGAGCCTGCCCCTCAACTCTGAGCCTGCCCCTAACTCTGAGCCTGCCCCTCAAACTCTGAGCCTGCCCCTCAACTCTGAGCCTGCCCCTCAACTCTGAGCCTGCCCCTCAACTCTGAGCCTGCCCCTCAACTCTGAGCCTGCCCCTCAACTCTGAGCCTGCCCCTCAACTCTGAGCCTGCCCTCAACTCTGAGCCTGCCCCTCAACTCTGAGCCTGCCCCTCAACTCTGACCCTGCCCCACAACTCTGACCCTGCCCCTCAACTCTGACCCTGCCCCTCAACTCTGACCCTGCCCCTCAACTCTGACCCTGCCCCTCAACTCTGACCCTGCCCCTCAACTCTGACCCTGCCCCTCAACTCTGACCCTGCCCCTCAACTCTGACCCTGCCCCTCAACTCTGACCCTGCCCCTCAACTCTGACCCTGCCCCTCAACTCTGACCCTGCCCCACAACTCTGACCCTGCCCCTCAACTCTGACCCTGCCCCTCAACTCTGACCCTGCCCCTCAACTCTGACCCTGCCCCTCAACTCTGACCCTGCCCCTCAACTCTGACCCTGCCCCTCAACTCTGACCCTGCCCCTCAACTCTGACCCTGCCCCTCAACTCTGACCCTGCCCCTCAACTCTGACCCTGCCCCTCAACTCTGACCCTGCCCCTCAACTCTGACCCTGCCCCTCAACTCTGACCCTGCCCCTCAACTCTGACCCTGCCCCTCAACTCTGACCCTGCCCCTCAACTCTGACCCTGCCCCTCAACTCTGACCCTGCCCCTCAACTCTGACCCTGCCCCTCAACTCTGACCCTGCCCCTCAACTCTGACCCTGCCCCTCAACTCTGACCCTGCCCCTCAACTCTGACCCTGCCCCTCAACTCTGACCCTGCCCCTCAACTCTGCCCCTGCCCCTCAACTCTGCCCCTGCCCCTCAACTCTGCCCCTGCCCCTCAACTCTGCCCCTGCCCCTCAACTCTGCCCCTGCCCCTCAACTCTGCCCCTGCCCCTCAACTCTGACCCTGACCCTCAACTCTGACCCTGACCCTAAACTCTGACCCTGACCCTAAACTCTGACCCTGACCCTAAACTCTGACCCTGACCCTAAACTCTGACCCTGACCCTAAACTCTGACCCTGACCCTAAACTCTGACCCTGACCCTAAACTCTGACCCTGACCCTGGCCCTAAACTCTGACTCTGACCCTGGCCCTAAACTCTGCCTCTGACCCTAAACTCTGCCTCTGACCCTAAACTCTGCCTCTGACCCTAAACTCTGCCTCTGACCCTAAACTCTGCCTCTGACCCTAAACTCTGCCTCTGACCCTAAACTCTGACTCTGACCCTAAACTCTGACTCTGACCCTAAACTCTGACCCTGACCCTGGCCCTAAACTCTGACCCTGAGCCTGGCCCTAAACTCTGACTCTGACCCTCAACTCTGACCCTGACCCTGGCCCTAAACCCTGACCCTGACCCTGACCCTGACACTGACTCTGACCCTCAACTCTGACCCTAAACTCTGACCCTGACCCTAAACTCTGACCCTGACCCTAAACTCTGACCCTGACCCTGACCCTAAACTCTGACCCTGACCCTAAACTCTGACCCTGACCCTGGCCCTAAACTCTGACCCTGACCCTAAACTCTGACTCTGACCCTGACCCTAAACTCTGACTCTGACCCTGACCCTAAACTCTGACTCTGACCCTGACCCTAAACTCTGACCCTGACCCTAAACTCTGACCCTGACCCTAAACTCTGACCCTGACCCTAAACTCTGACCCTGACCCTAAACTCTGACCCTAAACTCTGACCCTGACCCTAAACTCTGACCCTGACCCTAAACTCTGACCCTGACCCTAAACTCTGACCCTGACCCTAAACTCTGACCCTGACCCTGGCCCTAAACTCTGACTCTGACCCTGGCCCTAAACTCTGCCTCTGACCCTAAACTCTGCCTCTGACCCTAAACTCTGCCTCTGACCCTAAACTCTGCCTCTGACCCTAAACTCTGCCTCTGACCCTAAACTCTGCCTCTGACCCTAAACTCTGCCTCTGACCCTAAACTCTGACTCTGACCCTAAACTCTGACCCTGACCCTGGCCCTAAACTCTGACCCTGAGCCTGGCCCTAAACTCTGACTCTGACCCTCAACTCTGACCCTGACCCTGGCCCTAAACCCTGACCCTGACCCTGACCCTAAACTCTGACCCTGACCCTAAACTCTGACCCTGACCCTAAACTCTGACCCTGACCCTGGCCCTAAACTCTGACCCTGACCCTAAACTCTGACTCTGACCCTGACCCTAAACTCTGACCCTGACCCTAAACTCTGACCCTGACCCTGGCCCTAAACCCTGACCCTGACCCTGACCCTAAACTCTGACCCTGACCCTAAACTCTGACCCTGACCCTAAACTCTGACCCTGACCCTGGCCCTAAACTCTGACCCTGACCCTAAACTCTGACTCTGACCCTGACCCTAAACTCTGACCCTGACCCTAAACTCTGACCCTGACCCTGGCCCTAAACTCTGACCCTGACCCTAAACTCTGACTCTGACCCTGACCCTAAACTCTGACTCTGACCCTGACCCTAAACTCTGACTCTGACCCTGACCCTAAACTCTGACCCTGACCCTAAACTCTGACCCTGACCCTAAACTGACTCTGACCCTAAACTCTGACCCTGCCCCTCAACTCTGACCCTGCCCCTCAACTCTGACCCTGCCCCTCAACTCTGACCCTGCCCCTCAACTCTGACCCTGCCCCTCAACTCTGACCCTGCCCCTCAACTCTGACCCTGCCCCTCAACTCTGACCCTGCCCCTCAACTCTGACCCTGCCCCTCAACTCTGACCCTGCCCCTCAACTCTGACCCTGCCCCTCAACTCTGACCCTGCCCCTCAACTCTGACCCTGCCCCTCAACTCTGACCCTGCCCCTCAACTCTGACCCTGCCCCTCAACTCTGACCCTGCCCCTCAACTCTGACCCTGCCCCTCAACTCTGACCCTGCCCCTCAACTCTGACCCTGCCCCTCAACTCTGACCCTGCCCCTCAACTCTGACCCTGCCCCTCAACTCTGACCCTGCCCCTCAACTCTGACCCTGCCCCTCAACTCTGACCCTGCCCCTCAACTCTGACCCTGCCCCTCAACTCTGACCCTGCCCCTCAACTCTGACCCTGCCCCTCAACTCTGACCCTGCCCCTCAACTCTGACCCTGCCCCTCAACTCTGACCCTGCCCCTCAACTCTGACCCTGCCCCTCAACTCTGACCCTGCCCCTCAACTCTGACCCTGCCCCTCAACTCTGACCCTGCCCCTCAACTCTGACCCTGCCCCTCAACTTTGACCCTGCCCCTCAACTCTGACCCTGCCCCTCAACTCTGACCCTGCCCCTCAACTCTGACCCTGCCCCTCAACTCTGACCCTGCCCCTCAACTCTGACCCTGCCCCTCAACTCTGACCCTGCCCCTCAACTCTGACCCTGCCCCTCAACTCTGACCCTGCCCCTCAACTCTGACCCTGCCCCTCAACTCTGACCCTGCCCCTCAACTCTGACCCTGCCCCTCAACTCTGACTCTGACTCTGACCTCTGACCCTAAACTCTGACCCTAAACTCTGACCCTAAACTCTGACCCTAAACTCTGACCCTAAACTCTGACCCTAAACTCTGACCCTAAACTCTGACCCTAAACTCTGACCCTAAACTCTGACCCTAAACTCTGACCCTAAACTCTGACCCTAAACTCTGACCCTAAACTCTGACCCTAAACTCTCACCCTAAACTCTGACCCTGACCCTAAACTCTGACCCTGACCCTAAACTCTGACCCTGACCCTAAACTCTGACCTTGTCCCTAAACTCTGACCTTGTCCCTAAACTCTGACATTGTCCCTAAACTCTGACCCTGACCCTAAACTCTGACCCTAAACTCTGACCCTAAACTCTGACCCTAAACTCTGACCCTAAACTCTGACCCTAAACTCTGACCCTAAACTCTGACCCTAAACTCTGACCCTAAACTCTGACCCTGACCCTAAACTCTGACCCTGTCCCTAAACTCTGACCCTGTCCCTAAACTCTGACCCTGACCCTAAACTCTGACCCTGACCCTAAACTCTGACCCTGGCCCTAAACTCTGACCCTGGCCCTAAACTCTGACCCTGGCCCTAAACTCTGACCCTGGCCCTAAACTCTGACCCTGGCCCTAAACTCTGACCCTGGCCCTAAACTCTGACCCTGGCCCTAAACTCTGACCCTGGCGCTAAACTCTGACCCTGGCCCTAAACTCTGACCCTGGCCCTAAACTCTGACCCTGGCCCTAAACTCTGACCCTGCCCCTAAACTCTGACCCTGCCCCTAAACTCTGACCCTGCCCCTAAACTCTGACCCTGCCCCTAAACTCTGACCCTGCCCCTAAACTCTGACCCTGCCCCTAAACTCTGACCCTGCCCCTAAACTCTGACCTTGCCCCTCAACTCTGACCCTGCCCCTAAACTCTGACCCTGCCCCTAAACTCTGACCCTGCCCCTAAACTCTGACCCTGCCCCTAAACTCTGACCCTGCCCCTAAACTCTGACCCTGCCCCTAAACTCTGACCCTGCCCCTAAACTCTGACCCTGCCCCTAAACTCTGACCCTGCCCCTAAACTCTGACCCTGCCCCTCAAATCTGACCCTGCCCCTCAACTCTGACCCTGCCCCTCAACTCTGACCCTGCCCCTCAACTCTGACCCTGCCCCTCAACTCTGACCCTGCCCCTCAACTCTGACCCTGCCCCTCAACTCTGACCCTGCCCCACAACTCTGACCCTGCCCCACAACTCTGACCCTGCCCCTCAACTCTGACCCTGCCCCTCAACTCTGACCCTGCCCCTCAACTCTGACCCTGCCCCTCAACTCTGACCCTGCCCCTCAACTCTGACCCTGCCCCTCAACTCTGACCCTGCCCCTCAACTCTGACCCTGCCCCTCAACTCTGACCCTGCCCCTCAACTCTGACATTGCCCCTCAACTCTGACCCTGCCCCTCAACTCTGACCCTGCCCCTCAACTCTGACCCTGCCCCTCAACTCTGACCCTGCCCCTCAACTCTGACCCTGCCCCTCAACTCTGACCCTGCCCCTCAACTCTGACCCTGCCCCTCAACTCTGACCCTGCCCCTCAACTCTGACCCTGCCCCTCAACTCTGACCCTGCCCCTCAACTCTGAGCCTGCCCCTCAACTCTGAGCCTGCCCCTCAACTCTGAGCCTGCCCCTCAACTCTGAGCCTGCCCCTCAACTCTGAGCCTGCCCCTCAACTCTGAGCCTGCCCCTCAACTCTGAGCCTGCCCCTCAACTCTGAGCCTGCCCCTCAACTCTGAGCCTGCCCCTCAACTCTGAGCCTGCCCCTCAACTCTGAGCCTGCCCCTCAACTCTGAGCCTGCCCCTCAACTCTGAGCCTGCCCCTCAACTCTGAGCCTGCCCCTCAACTCTGAGCCTGCCCCTCAACTCTGAGCCTGCCCCTCAACTCTGAGCCTGCCCCTCAACTCTGAGCCTGCCCCTCAACTCTGAGCCTGCCCCTCAACTCTGAGCCTGCCCCTCAACTCTGAGCCTGCCCCTCAACTCTGAGCCTGCCCCTCAACTCTGAGCCTGCCCCTCAACTCTGAGCCTGCCCCTCAACTCTGAGCCTGCCCCTCAACTCTGAGCCTGCCCCTCAACTCTGAGCCTGCCCCTCAACTCTGACCCTGCCCCTCAACTCTGAGCCTGCCCCTCAACTCTGAGCCTGCCCCTCAACTCTGAGCCTGCCCCTCAACTCTGAGCCTGCCCCTCAACTCTGACCCTGCCCCTCAACTCTGAGCCTGCCCCTCAACTCTGAGCCTGCCCCTCAACTCAACAAAGAACAAAGAAATGTACAGCACAGGAACAGGCCCTTCGGCCCTCCAAGCCCGCGCCGACCATACTGCCCGACTAAACTACAATCTTCTACACTTCCTGGGTCCGTATCCTTCTATTCCCATCCTATTCATATATTTGTCAAGATGCCCCTTAAATGTCCCTATCGTCCCTGCCTCCACTACCTCCTCCGGTAGTGAGTTCCAGGCACCCACTACCCTCTGCGTAAAAAACTTGCCTCGTACATCTACTCTAAACTTTGCCCCTCTCACCTTAAACCTATGCCCCCTAGTAATTGACCCCTCTACCCTGGGGAAAAGCCTCTGACTATCCACTCTGTCTATGCCCCTCATAATTTTGTATACCTCTATCAGGTCGCCCCTCAACCTCCTTCGTTCCAGTGAGAACAAACCGAGTTTATTCAATCGCTCCTCATAGCTTATGCCCTCCATACCAGGCAACATTCTGGTAAATCTCTTCTGCACCCTCTCTAAAGCCTCCACATCCTTCTGGTAGTGTGGCGACCAGAATTGAACACTATACTCCAAGTGTGGCCTAACTAAGGTTCTATACAGCTGCAACATGACTTGCCAATTCTTATACTCAATGCCCCGGCCAATGAAGGCAAGCATGCCGTATGCCTTCTTGACTACCTTCTCCACCTGTGTAGCCCCTTTCAGTGATCTGTGGACCTGTACTCCTAGATCTCTTTGACCCTGCCCCTCAACTCTGACCCTGCCCCTCAACTCTGAGCCTGCCCCTCAACTCTGAGCCTGCCCCTCAACTCTGAGCCTGCCCCTCAACTCTGACCCTGACCCTCAACTCTGACCCTGACCCTGGCCCTAAACTCTGACCCTGACCCTGGCCCTAAACTCTGACCCTGACCCTGGCCCTAAACTCTGACTCTGACCCTGGCCCTAAACTCTGACCCTGACCCTGGCCCTAAACTCTGACCCTGACCCTGGCCCTAAACTCTGACCCTGACCCTGACCCTGACCCTAAACTCTGACCCTGACCCTGACCCTGACCCTAAACTCTGACCCTGACCCTGACCCTGACTCTGACTCTGACCCTCAACTCTGACCCTGACCCTGCCCCTAAACTCTGACCCTGCCCCTAAACTCTGACCCTGCCCCTAAACTCTGACCCTGCCCCTCAAATCTGACCCTGCCCCTCAACTCTGACCCTGCCCCTCAACTCTGACCCTGCCCCTCAACTCTGAGCCTGCCCCTCAACTCTGACCCTGCCCCTCAACTCTGACCCTGCCCCACAACTCTGACCCTGCCCCACAACTCTGACCCTGCCCCTCAACTCTGACCCTGCCCCTCAACTCTGACCCTGCCCCTCAACTCTGACCCTGCCCCTCAACTCTGACCCTGCCCCTCAACTCTGACCCTGCCCCTCAACTCTGACCCTGCCCCTCACCTCTGACCCTGCCCCTCAACTCTGACCCTGCCCCTCAACTCTGACCCTGCCCCTCAACTCTGACCCTGCCCCTCAACTCTGACCCTGCCCCTCAACTCTGAGCCTGCCCCTCAACTCTGACCCTGCCCCTCAACTCTGAGCCTGCCCCTCAACTCTGAGCCTGCCCCTCAACTCTGACCCTGCCCCTCAACTCTGAGCCTGCCCCTCAACTCTGAGCCTGCCCCTCAACTCTGAGCCTGCCCCTCAACTCTGAGCCTGCCCCTCAACTCTGAGCCTGCCCCTCAACTCTGAGCCTGCCCCTCAACTCTGAGCCTGCCCCTCAACTCTGAGCCTGCCCCTCAACTCTGAGCCTGCCCCTCAACTCTGAGCCTGCCCCTCAACTCTGAGCCTGCCCCTCAACTCTGAGCCTGCCCCTCAACTCTGAGCCTGCCCCTCAACTCTGAGCCTGCCCCTCAACTCTGAGCCTGCCCCTCAACTCTGAGCCTGCCCCTCAACTCTGAGCCTGCCCCTCAACTCTGAGCCTGCCCCTCAACTCTGAGCCTGCCCCTCAACTCTGAGCCTGCCCCTCAACTCTGAGCCTGCCCCTCAACTCTGAGCCTGCCCCTCAACTCTGAGCCTGCCCCTCAACTCTGAGCCTGCCCCTCAACTCTGAGCCTGCCCCTCAACTCTGAGCCTGCCCCTCAACTCTGAGCCTGCCCCTCAACTCTGAGCCTGCCCCTCAACTCTGAGCCTGCCCCTCAACTCTGAGCCTGCCCCTCAACTCTGAGCCTGCCCCTCAACTCTGAGCCTGCCCCTCAACTCTGAGCCTGCCCCTCAACTCTGAGCCTGCCCCTCAACTCTGAGCCTGCCCCTCAACTCTGAGCCTGCCCCTCAACTCTGAGCCTGCCCCTCAACTCTGAGCCTGCCCCTCAACTCTGAGCCTGCCCCTCAACTCTGAGCCTGCCCCTCAACTCTGAGCCTGCCCCTCAACTCTGAGCCTGCCCCTCAACTCTGAGCCTGCCCCTCAACTCTGACCCTGACCCTCAACTCTGACCCTGACCCTGGCCCTAAACTCTGACCCTGACCCTGGCCCTAAACTCTGACCCTGACCCTCAACTCTGACCCTGACCCTGGCCCTAAACTCTGACCCTGACCCTGGCCCTAAACTCTGACCCTGACCCTGGCCCTAAACTCTGACCCTGACCCTGGCCCTAAACTCTGACCCTGACCCTGGCCCTAAACTCTGACCCTGACCCTGACCCTAAACTCTGACCCTGACCCTGACCCTGACCCTAAACTCTGACCCTGACCCTGACCCTGACTCTGACTCTGACCCTCAACTCTGACCCTGACCCTGGCCCTAAACTCTGACCCTGACCCTGGCCCTAAACTCTGACCCTGACCCTGACCCTGACCCTAAACTCTGACTCTGACCCTGACCCTGACCCTAGACTCTGACTCTGACCCTCAACTCTGACCCTGACCCTGGCCCTAAACTCTGACTCTGACCCTGGCCCTAAACTCTGACCCTGACCCTGGCCCTAAACTCTGACCCTGACCCTGGCCCTAAACTCTGACCCTGACCCTGACCCTGACCCTAAACTCTGACCCTGACCCTGACCCTGACTCTGACTCTGACCCTCAACTCTGACCCTGACCCTGGCCCTAAACTCTGACCCTGACCCTGGCCCTAAACTCTGACCCTGACCCTGACCCTAAACTCTGACTCTGACCCTGACCCTGACTCTGACTCTGACCCTCAACTCTGACACTGACCCTGGCCCTAAACTCTGACCCGGACCCTAAACTCTGACCCTGACCCTAAACTCTGACCCTGACCCTGACCCTAAACTCTGACCCTGACCCTGGCCCTAAACTCTGACTCTGACCCTGTCCCTAAACTCTGACCCTGACCCTGACCCTAAACTCTGACTCTGTCCCTGACCCTGACTCTGACTCTGACCCTCAACTCTGACTCTGACCCTGACCCTAAACTCTGACCCTGACCCTGGCCCTAAACTCTGACCCGGACCCTAAACTCTGACCCTGACCCTAAACTCTGACCCTGACCCTAAACTCTGACCCTGACCCTGGCCCTAAACTCTGACTCTGACCCTGTCCCTAAACTCTGACCCTGACCCTAAACTCTGACTCTGTCCCTGACCCTGACTCTGACTCTGACCCTCAACTCTGACTCTGACCCTGACCCTAAACTCTGACCCTGACCCTGGCCCTAAACTCTGACCCTGACCCAAACTCTTACCCTGACCCTAAACTCTTACCCTGACCCTAAACTCTTACCCTGACCCTAAACTCTGACCCTGACCCTAAACTCTGACCCTGACCCTAAACTCTGACCCTGACCCTAAACTCTGACCCTGACCCTAAACTCTGACCCTGACCCTAAACTCTGACCCTGACCCTAAACTCTGACCCTGACCCTAAACTCTGACCCTGACCCTGGCCCTAAACTCTGACCCTGACCCTGTCCCTAAACTCTGACTCTGACCCTGTCCCTAAACTCTGACCCTGTCCCTAAACTCTGACCCTGGCCCTAAACTCTGCCTCTGACCCTAAACTCTGCCTCTGACCCTAAACTCTGCCTCTGACCCTAAACTCTGCCTCTGACCCTAAACTCTGCCTCTGACCCTAAACTCTGCCTCTGACCCTAAACTCTGACCCTGACCCTGGCCCTAAACTCTGACCCTGGCCCTAAACTCTGACTCTGACCCTCAACTCTGACCCTGACCCTGGCCCTAAACTCTGACCCTGACCCTGGCCCTAAACTCTGACTCTGACCCTGACCCTGACTCTGACTCTGACCCTCAACTCTGACCCTAAACTCTGACCCTGACCCTAAACTCTGACCCTGACCCTAAACTCTGACCCTGACCCTAAACTCTGACCCTGACCCTAAACTCTGACCCTGACCCTGGCCCTAAACTCTGACCCTGACCCTAAACTCTGACTCTGACCATGACCCCAAACTCTGACTCTGACCCTGACCCGAAACTCTGACCCTGACCCTAAACTCTGACTCTGACCCTGACCCTAAACTGACTCTGACCCTAAACTCTGACCCTGCCCCTAAACTCTGACCCTGCCCCTAAACTCTGACCCTGCCCCTAAACTCTGACCCTGCCCCTAAACTCTGACCCTGACCCTAAACTCTGACCCTGTCCCTAAACTCTGACCTTGTCCCTAAACTCTGACCTTGTCCCTAAACTCTGACCTTGTCCCTAAACTCTGACCCTGACCCTAAACTCTTACCCTGACCCTGAACTCTGACTATGACCCTGGCCCTAAACTCTGACTCTGACGCTGGCCCTAAACTCTGACCCTAAACTCTGACCCTAAACTCTGACCCTAAACTCTGACCCTAAACTCTGACCCTAAACTCTGACCCTAAACTCTGACCCTAAACTCTGACCCTAAACTCTGACCCTAAACTCTGACCCTAAACTCTGACCCTAAACTCTGACCCTAAACTCTGACCCTAAACTCTGACCCTAAACTCTGACCCTAAACTCTGACCCTAAACTCTGACCCTAAACTCTGACCCTAAACTCTGACCCTAAACTCTGACCCTAAACTCTGACCCTAAACTCTGACCCTGCCCCTAAACTCTGACCCTGCCCCTAAACTCTGACCCTGCCCCTAAACTCTGACCCTGCCCCTAAACTCTGACCCTGCCCCTAAACTCTGACCCTGCCCCTAAACTCTGACCCTGCCCCTAAACTCTGACCCTGCCCCTAAATTCTGACCCTGCCCCTAAACTCTGACCCTGCCCCTAAACTCTGACCCTGCCCCTAAACTCTGACCCTGCCCCTCAAATCTGACCCTGCCCCTCAAATCTGACCCTGCCCCTCAACTCTGACCCTGCCCCTCAACTCTGACCCTGCCCCTCAACTCTGACCATGCCCCTCAACTCTGACCCTGCCCCACAACTCTGACCCTGCCCCACAACTCTGACCCTGCCCCTCAACTCTGACCCTGCCCCTCAACTCTGACCCTGCCCCTCAACTCTGACCCTGCCCCTCAACTCTGACCCTGCCCCTCAACTCTGACCCTGCCCCTCAACTCTGACCCTGCCCCTCAACTCTGACCCTGCCCCTCAACTCTGACCCTGCCCCTCAACTCTGACCCTGCCCCTCAACTCTGACCCTGCCCCTCAACTCTGCCCCTGCCCCTCAACTCTGACCCTGCCCCTCAACTCTGACCCTGCCCCTCAACTCTGACCCTGCCCCTCAACTCTGACCCTGCCCCTCAACTCTGACCCTGCCCCTCAACTCTGACCCTGCCCCTCAACTCTGACCCTGCCCCTCAACTCTGACCCTGCCCCTCAACTCTGACCCTGCCCCTCAACTCTGACCCTGCCCCTCAACTCTGACCCTGCCCCTCAACTCTGACCCTGCCCCTCAACTCTGACCCTGCCCCTCAACTCTGACCCTGCCCCTCAACTCTGACCCTGCCCCTCAACTCTGACCCTGCCCCTCAACTCTGACCCTGCCCCTCAACTCTGACCCTGCCCCTCAACTCTGACCCTGCCCCTCAACTCTGACCCTGCCCCTCAACTCTGACCCTGCCCCTCAACTCTGACCCTGCCCCTCAACTCTGACCCTGCCCCTCAACTCTGACCCTGCCCCTCAACTCTGACCCTGCCCCTCAACTCTGACCCTGCCCCTCAACTCTGACCCTGCCCCTCAACTCTGACCCTGCCCCTCAACTCTGACCCTGCCCCTCAACTCTGACCCTGCCCCTCAACTCTGACCCTGCCCCTCAACTCTGACCCTGCCCCTCAACTCTGACCCTGCCCCTCAACTCTGACCCTGCCCCTCAACTCTGACCCTGCCCCTCAACTCTGACCCTGCCCCTCAACTCTGACCCTGCCCCTCAACTCTGACCCTGCCCCTCAACTCTGAGCCTGCCCCTCAACTCTGAGCCTGCCCCTCAACTCTGAGCCTGCCCCTCAACTCTGAGCCTGCCCCTCAACTCTGAGCCTGCCCCTCAACTCTGAGCCTGCCCCTCAACTCTGAGCCTGCCCCTCAACTCTGAGCCTGCCCCTCATCTCTGAGCCTGCCCCTCAACTCTGAGCCTGCCCCTCAACTCTGAGCCTGCCCCTCAACTCTGAGCCTGCCCCTCAACTCTGAGCCTGCCCCTCAACTCTGAGCCTGCCCCTCAACTCTGAGCCTGCCCCTCAACTCTGAGCCTGCCCCTCAACTCTGAGCCTGCCCCTCAACTCTGAGCCTGCCCCTCAACTCTGACCCTGCCCCTCAACTCTGACCCTGCCCCTCAACTCTGACCCTGCCCCTCAACTCTGACCCTGCCCCTCAACTCTGAGCCTGCCCCTCAACTCTGACCCTGACCCTGGCCCTAAACTCTGACTCTGACCCTGGCCCTAAACTCTGACCCTGACCCTGGCCCTAAACTCTGACTCTGACCCTGGCCCTAAACTCTGACCCTGACCCTGGCCCATAACTCTGACCCGGACCCTAAACTCTGACCCTGACCCTAAACTCTGACCCTGACCCTAAACTCTGACCCTGACCCTGGCCCTAAACTCTGACTCTGACCCTGTCCCTAAACTCTGACCCTGACCCTGAACTCTGACTCTGTCCCTGACCCTGACTCTGACTCTGACCCTCAACTCTGACCCTGACCCTGGCCCTAAACTCTGACCCTGAACCTGGCCCTAAACTCTGACCCGGACCCTAAACTCTGACCCTGACCCTAAACTCTGACCCTGACCCTAAACTCTGACCCTGACCCTGGCCCTAAACTCTGACTCTGACCCTGTCCCTAAACTCTGACCCTGACCCTGACCCTAAACTCTGACTCTGTCCCTGACCCTGACTCTGACTCTGACCCTCAACTCTGACCTTGACCCTGGCCCTAAACTCTGACCCTGACCCTGGCCCTAAACTCTGACCCTGACCCTAAACTCTGACCCTGACCCAAACTCTGACCCTGACCCTAAACTCTTACCCTGACCCTAAACTCTGACCCTGACCCTAAACTCTGACCCTGACCCTAAACTCTGACCCTGACCCTAAACTCTGACCCTGACCCTAAACTCTGACTCTGTCCCTGACCCTGACTCTGACTCTGACCCTCAACTCTGACCCTGACCCTGGCCCTAAACTCTGACCCTGAACCTGGCCCTAAACTCTGACCCGGACCCTAAACTCTGACCCGGACCCTAAACTCTGACCCTGACCCTAAACTCTGACCCTGACCCTAAACTCTGACCCTGACCCTGGCCCTAAACTCTGACTCTGACCCTGTCCCTAAACTCTGACCCTGACCCTGACCCTAAACTCTGACTCTGTCCCTGACCCTGACTCTGACTCTGACCCTCAACTCTGACCTTGACCCTGGCCCTAAACTCTGACCCTGACCCTGGCCCTAAACTCTGACCCTGACCCTAAACTCTGACCCTGACCCAAACTCTGACCCTGACCCTAAACTCTGACCCTGACCCTAAACTCTGACCCTGACCCTAAACTCTGACCCTGACCCTAAACTCTGACCCTGACCCTAAACTCTGACCCTGACCCTAAACTCTGACCCTGACCCTAAACTCTGACTCTGTCCCTGACCCTGACTCTGACTCTGACCCTGACTCTGACTCTGACCCTCAACTCTGACCCTGACCCTGGCCCTAAACTCTGACCCTGAACCTGGCCCTAAACTCTGACCCGGACCCTAAACTCTGACCCTGACCCTAAACTCTGACCCTGACCCTAAACTCTGACCCTGACCCTGGCCCTAAACTCTGACTCTGACCCTGTCCCTAAACTCTGACCCTGACCCTGACCCTAAACTCTGACTCTGTCCCTGACCCTGACTCTGACTCTGACCCTCAACTCTGACCTTGACCCTGGCCCTAAACTCTGACCCTGACCCTGGCCCTAAACTCTGACCCTAAACTCTGACCCTGACCCAAACTCTGACCCTGACCCTAAACTCTTACCCTGACCCTAAACTCTGACCCTGACCCTAAACTCTGACCCTGACCCTAAACTCTGACCCTGACCCTAAACTCTGACCCTGACCCTAAACTCTGACCCTGACCCTAAACTCTGACCCTGACCCTAAACTCTGACCCTGACCCTAAACTCTGACCCTGACCCTAAACTCTGACCCTGACCCTGGCCCTAAACTCTGACTCTGACCCTGTCCCTAAACTCTGACCCTGGCCCTAAACTCTGACCCTGGCCCTAAACTCTGACCCTGGCCCTAAACTCTGACCCTGGCCCTAAACTCTGACCCTGACCCTAAACTCTGCCTCTGACCCTAAACTCTGCCTCTGACCCTAAACTCTGCCTCTGACCCTAAACTCTGCCTCTGACCCTAAACTCTGCCTCTGACCCTAAACTCTGCCTCTGACCCTAAACTCTGACTCTGACCCTAAACTCTGACCCTGACCCTGGCCCTAAACTCTGACCCTGACCCTGGCCCTAAACTCTGACTCTGACCCTCAACTCTGACCCTGACCCTGGCCCTAAACTCTGACCCTGACCCTGGCCCTAAACTCTGACCCTGACCCTGGCCCTAAACTCTGACCCTGACCCTAAACTCTGACTCTGACCCTGACCCTGACCCTGACTCTGACTCTGACCCTCAACTCTGACCCTAAACTCTGACCCTGACCCTAAACTCTGACCCTGACCCTAAACTCTGACCCTGGCCCTAAACTCTGACCCTGACCCGAAACTCTGACTCTGACCCTGACCCTAAACTCTGACACTGACCCTGACCCTAAACTCTGACCCTGACCCTAAACTCTGACTCTGACCCTGACCCTAAACTGACTCTGACCCTAAACTCTGACCCTGCCCCTAAACTCTGACCCTGCCCCTAAACTCTGACCCTGCCCCTAAACTCTGACCCTGCCCCTAAACTCTGACCCTGCCCCTAAACTCTGACCCTGCCCCTGAACTCTGACCCTGCCCCTGAACTCTGCCCCTGCCCCTGAACTCTGACCCTGCCCCTGAACTCTGACCCTGCCCCTGAACTCTGACCCTGCCCCTGAACTCTGACCCTGCCCCTGAACTCTGACCCTGCCCCTGAACTCTGACCCTGCCCCTGAACTCTGACCCTGCCCCTGAACTCTGACCCTGCCCCTGAACTCTGACCCTGCCCCTGAACTCTGACCCTGCCCCTGAACTCTGACCCTGCCCCTAAACTCTGACCCTGCCCCTAAACTCTGACCCTGCCCTCAAACTCTGACCCTGACCCTAAACTCTGACCCTGCCCCTAAACTCTGACCCTGCCCCTAAACTCTGACCCTGCCCCTAAACTCTGACCCTGCCCCTAAACTCTGACCCTGCCCCTAAACTCTGACCCTGCCCCTAAACTCTGCCCCTGCCCCTAAACTCTGCCCCTGCCCCTAAACTCTGCCCCTGCCCCTAAACTCTGCCCCTGCCCCTAAACTCTGCCCCTGCCCCTAAACTCTGCCCCTGCCCCTAAACTCTGCCCCTGCCCCTAAACTCTGCCCCTGCCCCTAAACTCTGACCCTGCCCCTAAACTCTGACCCTGCCCCTGAACTCTGACTCTGATCCTGACCCTAAACTCTGAATCTGCCCCTGAACTCTGACTCTGATCCTGACCCTAAACTCTGACCCTGACCCTAAACTCTGACCCTGATCCTGACCCTAAACTCTGACCCTGACCCTAAACTCTGACCCTAAACTCTGACCCTGACCCTAAACTCTGACCCTGACCCTAAACTCTGACCCTGACCCTGGCCCTAAACTCTGACTCTGACCCTGTCCCTAAACTCTGACCCTGTCCCTAAACTCTGACCCTGGCCCTAAACTCTGACCCTGACCCTAAACTCTGCCTCTGACCCTAAACTCTGCCTCTGACCCTAAACTCTGCCTCTGACCCTAAACTCTGCCTCTGACCCTAAACTCTGCCTCTGACCCTAAACTCTGCCTCTGACCCTAAACTCTGCCTCTGACCCTAAACTCTGCCTCTGACCCTAAACTCTGCCTCTGACCCTAAACTCTGCCTCTGACCCTAAACTCTGCCTCTGACCCTAAACTCTGCCTCTGACCCTAAACTCTGACTCTGACCCTAAACTCTGACCCTGACCCTGGCCCTAAACTCTGACCCTGACCCTAAACTCTGACTCTGACCCTCAACTCTGACCCTGACCCTGGCCCTAAACTCTGACCCTGACCCTGGCCCTAAACTCTGACCCTGACCCTAAACTCTGACTCTGACCCTGACCCTGACTCTGACTCTGACCCTCAACTCTGACCCTAAACTCTGACCCTGACCCTAAACTCTGACCCTGACCCTAAACTCTGACCCTGACCCTAAACTCTGACCCTGACCCTAAACTCTGACCCTGACCCTAAACTCTGACCCTGACCCTAAACTCTGACCCTGACCCTAAACTCTGACCCTGACCCTAAACTCTGACCCTGACCCTGACCCTGAACTCTGACCCTGCCCCTGAACTCTGACCCTGCCCCTGAACTCTGACCCTGCCCCTGAACTCTGACCCTGCCCCTGAACTCTGACCCTGCCCCTGAACTCTGACCCTGCCCCTGAACTCTGACCCTGCCCCTGAACTCTGACCCTGCCCCTGAACTCTGACCCTGCCCCTGAACTCTGACCCTGCCCCTAAACTCTGACCCTGCCCCTAAACTCTGACCCTGCCCTCAAACTCTGACCCTGACCCTAAACTCTGACCTGCCCCTAAACTCTGACCCTGCCCCTAAACTCTGACCCTGCCCCTAAACTCTGACCCTGCCCCTAAACTCTGACCCTGCCCCTAAACTCTGACCCTGCCCCTAAACTCTGACCCTGCCCCTAAACTCTGCCCCTGCCCCTAAACTCTGCCCCTGCCCCTGAACTCTGACCCTGCCCCTGAACTCTGACTCTGATCCTGACCCTAAACTCTGACCCTGCCCCTGAACTCTGACTCTGACCCTGACCCTAAACTCTGACCCTGACCCTAAACTCTGACCCTGACCCTAAACTCTGACTCTGACCCTAAACTCTGACCCTGACCCTAAACTCTGACCCTGACCCTAAACTCTGACCCTGACCCTAAACTCTGACCCTGACCCTAAACTCTGACTCTGACGCTGGCCCTAAACTCTGACCCTGCCCCTAAACTCTGACCCTGCCCCTAAACTCTGACCCTGACCCTAAACTCTGACCCTGACCTTAAACTCTGACCCTGACCCTAAACTCTGACCCTGACCCTAAACTCTGACTCTGACGCTGGCCCTAAACTCTGACCCTAAACTCTGACCCTAAACTCTGACCCTAAACTCTGACCCTAAACTCTGACCCTAAACTCTGACCCTAAACTCTGACCCTAAACTCTGACCCTAAACTCTGACCCTAAACTCTGACCCTAAACTCTGACCCTAAACTCTGACCCTAAACTCTGACCCTAAACTCTGACCCTAAACTCTGACCCTAAACTCTGACCCTAAACTCTGACCCTGACCCTAAACTCTGACCCTGTCCCTAAACTCTGACCCTGTCCCTAAACTCTGACCCTGTCCCTAAACTCTGACCCTGTCCCTAAACTCTGACCCTGTCCCTAAACTCTGACCCTGACCCTAAACTCTGACCCTGACCCTAAACTCTGACCCTGGCCCTAAACTCTGACCCTGGCCCTAAACTCTGACTCTGACCCTGGCCCTAAACTCTGACTCTGACCCTGGCCCTAAACTCTGACTCTGACCCTGGCCCTAAACTCTGACCCTGGCCCTAAAGTCTGACCCTGCCCCTCAACTCTGACCCTAAACTCTGACCCTAAACTCTGACCCTAAACTCTGACCCTAAACTCTGACCCTAAACTCTGACCCTAAACTCTGACCCTAAACTCTGACCCTAAACTCTGACCCTAAACTCTGACCCTAAACTCTGACCCTAAACTCTGACCCTAAACTCTGACCCTAAACTCTGACCCTAAACTCTGACCCTAAACTCTGACCCTAAACTCTGACCCTAAACTCTGACCCTAAACTCTGACCCTAAACTCTGACCCTAAACTCTGACCCTAAACTCTGACCCTAAACTCTGACCCTAAACTCTGACCCTAAACTCTGACCCTAAACTCTGACCCTAAACTCTGACCCTAAACTCTGACCCTAAACTCTGACCCTAAACTCTGACCCTAAACTCTGACCCTAAACTCTGACCCTAAACTCTGACCCTAAACTCTGACCCTAAACTCTGACCCTAAACTCTGACCCTAAACTCTGACCCTAAACTCTGACCCTAAACTCTGACCCTAAACTCTGACCCTAAACTCTGACCCTAAACTCTGACCCTAAACTCTGACCCTAAACTCTGACCCTAAACTCTGACCCTAAACTCTGACCCTAAACTCTGACCCTAAACTCTGACCCTAAACTCTGACCCTAAACTCTGACCCTAAACTCTGACCCTAAACCCTGTCCCTAAACCCTGTCCCTAAACTCTCACCCTGACCCTAAACTCTGACCCTGACCCTAAACTCTGACCCTAAACTCTGACCCTAAACTCTGACCCTAAACTCTGACCCTGACCCTAAACTCTGACCCTGACCCTAAACTCTGTCCCTGACCCTAAACTCTGACCCTGTCCCTAAACTCTGACCCTGTCCCTAAACTCTGACCCTGTCCCTAAACTCTGACCCTAAACTCTGACCCTAAACTCTGACCCTAAACTCTGACCCTAAACTCTGACCCTAAACTCTGACCCTAAACTCTGACCCTAAACTCTGACCCTAAACTCTGACCCTAAACTCTGACCCTAAACTCTGACCCTAAACTCTGACCCTAAACTCTGACCCTAAACTCTGACCCTAAACTCTGACCCTAAACTCTGACCCTAAACTCTGACCCTAAACTCTGACCCTAAACTCTGACCCTAAACTCTGACCCTAAACTCTGACCCTAAACTCTGACCCTAAACTCTGACCCTAAACTCTGACCCTAAACTCTGACCCTAAACTCTGACCCTAAACTCTGTCCCTAAACTCTGTCCCTAAACTCTGTCCCTAAACTCTGTCCTAAACTCTGTCCCTAAACTCTGTCCCTAAACTCTGACCCTAAACTCTGACCCTAAACTCTGACCCTAAACTCTGACCCTAAACTCTGACCCTAAACTCTGACCCTAAACTCTGACCCTAAACTCTGACCCTAAACTCTGACCCTAAACTCTGACCCTAAACTCTGACCCTAAACTCTGACCCTAAACTCTGACCCTAAACTCTGACCCTAAACTCTGACCCTAAACTCTGACCCTAAACTCTGACCCTAAACTCTGACCCTAAACTCTGACCCTAAACTCTGACCCTAAACTCTGACCCTAAACTCTGACCCTAAACTCTGACCTAAACTCTGACCCTAAACTCTGACCCTAAACTCTGACCCTAAACTCTGACCCTAAACTCTGACCCTAAACTCTGACCCTAAACTCTGACCCTGACCCTAAACTCTGACTCTGACCCTGACCCTAAACTCTGACCCTAAACTCTGACCCTGACCCTAAACTCTGACTCTGACCCTGACCCTAAACTCTGACCCTAAACTCTGACCCTAAACTCTGACCCTGACCCTAAACTCTGACCCTGACCCTAAACTCTGACCTGACCCTAAACTCTGACCCTGACCCTAAACTCTGACCCTGACCCTAAACTCTGACCCTAAACTCTGACCCTGCCCTCAACTCTGACCCTGCCCCTCAACTCTGACCCTGTCCCTCAACTCTGACCCTGCCCTCAACTCTGACCCTGCCCTCAACTCTGACCCTGCCCCTCAACTCTGAGCCTGCCCTCAACTCTGAGCCTGCCCTCAACTCTGAGCCTGCCCCTCAACTCTGAGCCTGCCCCTCAACTCTGAGCCTGCCCCTCAACTCTGAGCCTGCCCCTCAACTCTGACCCTGCCCCTCAACTCTGAGCCTGCCCCTCAACTCTGAGCCTGCCCCTCAACTCTGAGCCTGCCCCTCAACTCTGAGCCTGCCCCTCAACTCTGAGCCTGCCCCTCAACTCTGAGCCTGCCCCTCAACTCTGAGCCTGCCCTCAACTCTGAGCCTGCCCCTCAACTCTGAGCCTGCCCCTCAACTCTGAGCCTGCCCCTCAACTCTGAGCCTGCCCCTCAACTCTGAGCCTGCCCCTCAACTCTGAGCCTGCCCTCAACTCTGAGCCTGCCCCTCAACTCTGAGCCTGCCCCTCAACTCTGAGCCTGCCCCTCAACTCTGAGCCTGCCCCTCAACGCTGAGCCTGCCCCTCAACGCTGAGCCTGCCCCTCAACTCTGAGCCTGCCCTCAACTCTGAGCCTGCCCCTCAACTCTGAGCCTGCCCTCAACTCTGAGCCTGCCCCTCAACTCTGAGTCTGCCCCTCAACTCTGAGCCTGCCCCTCAACTCTGAGCCTGCCCCTCAACTCTGAGCCTGACCCTCAACTCTGAGCCTGACCCTCAACTCTGACCCTGACCCTCAACTCTGACCCTGACCCTGGCCCTAAACTCTGACCCTGACCCTGGCCCTAAACTCTGACCCTGACCCTGGCCCTAAACTCTGACCCTGACCCTGGCCCTAAACTCTGACCCTGACCCTGGCCCTAAACTCTGACCCTGACCCTGGCCCTAAACTCTGACCCTGTCCCTAAACTCTGACTCTGTCCCTGACCCTGACTCTGACTCTGACCCTCAACTCTGACCCTGACCCTGGCCCTAAACTCTGACCCTGCCCCTCAACTCTGACTCTGACCCTGGCCCTAAACTCTGACCCTGACCCTGGCCCTAAACTCTGACTCTGACCCTGTCCCTAAACTCTGACCCTGACCCTGACCCTAAACTCTGACTCTGTCCCTGACCCTGACTCTGACTCTGACCCTCAACTCTGACCTTGACCCTGGCCCTAAACTCTGACCCTGACCCTGACACTAAACTCTGACTCTGACCCTGGCCCTAAACTCTGACCCTGACCCTGGCCCTAAACTCTGACCCTGACCCTGGCCCTAAACTCTGACCCTGACCCTGGCCCTAAACTCTGACCCTGACCCTGGCCCTAAACTCTGACCCTGCCCCTCAACTCTGACTCTGACCCTGGCCCTAAAATCTGACCCTGACCCTGGCCCTAAACTCTGACTCTGACCCTGTCCCTAAACTCTGACCCTGACCCTGACCCTGACCCTAAACTCTGACTCTGTCCCTGACCCTGACTCTGACTCTGACCCTCGACTCTGACCTTGACCCTGGCCCTAAACTCTGACCCTGACCCTGACACTAAACTCTGACCCTGACCCTAAACTCTGACCCTGACCCTAAACTCCGACCCTGACCCTAAACTCTGACCCTGACCCTAAACTCTGACCCTGACCCTAAACTCTGACCCTGACCCTAAACTCTGACCCTGACCCTAAACTCTGACCCTGACCCTAAACTCTGACCCTGACCCTGGCCCTAAACTCTGACTCTGACCCTGTCCCTAAACTCTGACCCTGGCCCTAAACTCTGACCCTGGCCCTAAACTCTGACCCTGGCCCTAAACTCTGCCTCTGACTCTGACCCTCAACTCTGACCTTGACCCTGGCCCTAAACTCTGACCCTGACCCTGACCCTGGCCCTAAACTCTGACCCTGACCCAAACTCTGACCCTGACACTAAACTCTGACCCTGACCCTAAACTCTGACCCTGACCCTAAACTCTGACCCTGACCCTAAACTCTGACCCTAAACTCTGACCCTGACCCTGGCCCTAAACTCTGACTCTGACCCTGTCCCTAAACTCTGACCCTGGCCCTAAACTCTGACCCTGGCCCTAAACTCTGCCTCTGACCCTAAACTCTGCCTCTGACCCTAAACTCTGCCTCTGACCCTAAACTCTGCCTCTGACCCTAACTCTGCCTCTGACCCTAAACTCTGCCTCTGACCCTAAACTCTGACTCTGACCCTAAACTCTGACCCTGACCCTGGCCCTAAACTCTGACCCTGACCCTGGCCCTAAACTCTGACTCTGACCCTCAACTCTGACCCTGACCCTGGCCCTAAACTCTGACCCTGGCCCTAAACTCTGACCCTGACCCTAAACTCTGACTCTGACCCTGACCCTGACCCTGACTCTGACTCTGACCCTCAACTCTGACCCTGACCCTAAACTCTGACCCTGACCCTAAACTCTGACCCTAAACTCTGACCCTGACCCTAAACTCTGACCCTGACCCTAAACTCTGACCCTGACCCTAAACTCAGACCCTGACCCTGGCCCTAAACTCTGACCCTGACCCTAAACTCTGACTCTGACCCTGACCCTAAACTCTGACCCTGACCCTAAACTCTGACTCTGACCCTAAACTCTGACTCTGACCCTAAACTCTGACTCTGACCCTAAACTCTGACTCTGACCCTAAACTCTGACTCTGACCCTAAACTCTGACCCTGACCCTAAACTCTGACCCTGGCCCTAAACTCTGACCCTGACCCTAAACTCTGACCCTGACCCTAAACTCTGATCCTGACCCTAAACTCTGACCCTGACCCTAAACTCTGACCCTGACCCTAAACTCTGACCCTGACCCTGGCCCTAAACTCTGACCCTGACCCTAAACTCTGACTCTGACCCTGACCCTAAACTCTGACTCTGACTCTGACCCTAAACTCTGACTCTGACCCTAAACTCTGACCCTGACCCTAAACTCTGGCCCTGACCGACCCTGCCCTCTGACCCTAACATCAATGGCTAGCCCTAACGGGGGTATAGAGCGTCTCTCTCGCACCTCGCTTGGGGAGGGGCCCCGGCGGTCACGTTCCCCTCCTCATGCTGCTTTGTTTGTGTCCCTATCTCCCTCCCAGGTCTCTCCATCGACTACGCGGAGAATAAGCTGTACTGGATCAGCGGCGGCAACGAAACCATCAACCGCTGTGACCTGGACGGCAGCGGCCTGGAGGTGTCCGACCGGATGAAGGGCAGACTGACCAGGGCCACAGCCATGGCCATCATGGGTAGGCGAGGGGGAGAGGAATGCCTGAGAGCGCTCCACTCTCCGTCTCTCTCTGTCTCTCTGTGTGTCTCTCTGTCTCTCTCTCTGTCTCTCTCTCTGTCTCTCTCTGTCTCTCTGTGTGTCTCTCTCTGTCTCTCTCTCTGTCTCTCTCTCTCTCTGTCTCTCTCTCTCTGTCTCTCTCTCTCTCTCTCTCTCTCTCTCTCTCTCTGTCTCTCTGTCTCTCTCTCTCTCTGTCTCTCTCTCTCTCTGTCTCTCTCTGTCTCTCTCTCTCTCTGTCTCTCTCTCTCTGTCTGTCTCTCTCTCTCTCTCTCTCTCTCTCTCTCTCTCTCTGTCTCTCTGTTTCTCTCTCTCTCTGTCTCTCTCTCTGTCTCTCCCTCTCTCTCTCTCTCTCTCTCTCTGTCTCTCTCTCTCTCTGTCTCTCTCTCTGTCTCTCTCTCTCAGGCTCTCTCTCCCTCTCTCTCTGTCTCTCTCTCTCTCTCTCTCTCTCTCTCTCTGTCTCTCTGTCACTCTCTGTCACTCTCTGTCTCCCTCTCTGTCTCCCTCTCTGTCCCTCTCTGTCTCCCTCTCTGTCTCCCTCTCTGTCTCCCTCTCTGTCTCCCTCTCTGTCTCCCTCTCTGTCTCCCTCTCTGTCTCCCTCTCTGTCTCCCTCTCTGTCTCCCTCTCTGTCTCCCTCTCTCTCTCTCTCCCTCTCTGTCTCCCTCTCTGTTTCCCTCTCTGTCTCTCACTCTCTGTCTCTCTCTCTCTGTCTCTCTCTCTCTGTCTCTCTCTCTCTCTTTCTCTGTCTCTGTCTCTCTCTCTGTCTCTGTCTCTCTCTCTCTCTCTCTCTCGCTCTCTGTCTCCCTCTCTCTCTCCCTCTCTCTCTGTCTCTCTCTCCCTCTCTCTCTGTCTCTGTCTCCCTCTGTGTCTCCCTCTGTGTCTCCCTCTGTGTCTCCCTCTGTGTCTCCCTCTGTGTCTCCCTCTCTGTGTCTCCCTCTCTGTGTCTCCCTCTCTGTGTCTCCCTCTCTGTGTCTCCCTCTCTGTGTCTCTCTCTCTGTGTCTCTCTCTCTGTGTCTCTCTCTCTCTGTCTCTCTCTCTCTGTCTCTCTCTATCTGTCTCTCTCTCTGTCTCTCTCTGTCTCTCTCTCTCTGTCTCTCTCTCTCTCTCTGTCTCTCTCTCTCTGTCTGTCTCTCTCTCTCTCTCTGTGTCTCTCTCTCTCTCTCTGTCTCTCTCTCTCTGTCTCTCTCTCTCTCTCTCTGTCTCTCTCTCTGTCTCTCTCTCTCTGTCTGTCTCTCTCTCTCTCTCTCTGTGTCTCTCTCTCTCTGTCTCTCTCTGTCACTCTCTCTCTCCCTCTCTCTCTCTCTCTCTCTGTCTCTCTCTCCCTCTGTCTCTCTGTCTCTCTTTCTCTGTCTCTGTCTGTCTCTGTCTCTCTCTCTCGCTCTCTGTCTCCCTCTCTCTCTGTCTCTGTCTCTCTGTCTCTCTGTCTCTCTCTCCCTCTCTCTCCCTCTCTGTCTCCCTCTCTGTCTCCCTCTCTGTCTCCCTCTCTGTCTCCCTCTCTGTCTCCCTCTCTGTCTCCCTCTCTGTCTCCCTCTGTGTCTCCCTCTGTGTCTCCCTCTGTGTCTCCCTCTGTGTCTCCCTCTGTGTGTCTCCCTCTCTGTCTCCCGTCTCTGTCTCCCTCTCTGTCTCCCTCTCTGTCTCACTCTCTGTCTCCCTCTGTGTCTCCCCTCTGTGTCTCCCTCTGTGTCTCCCTCTGTGTCTCCCTCTGTGTCTCCCTCTGTGTCTCTCTCTCTCTGTCTCTCCTTCTCTGTCTCTCTCTCTCTGTCTCTGGTCTCCCTCTCTCTCTCCCTCTCTCTCTCCCCTCTCTGTCTCCCTCTCTGTCCCTCTCTGTCTCTGTCTCCCTCTCTGTCTCCCTCTCTGTCTCCCTCTCTGTCTCCCTCTCTGTCTCCCTCTCTCTCTCCCTCTCTGTCTCCCTCTCTGTCTCTCTCTCTCTGTCTCTGTTTCTCTCTCTCTGTCTCTCTCTCTGTCTCTCTCCCTCTCTGTCTCCCTCTCTGTCTCCCTCTCTGTCTCCCTCTCTGTCTCCCTCTCTGTCTCCCTCTGTGTCTCTCTCTGTGTGTCTCTCTGTCTCTGTCTCTGTCTCTGTCTCTGTCTCTCTCTCTGTCTCTCTCTCTGTCTCTCTCTCTGTCTCTGTCTCTGTCTCTGTCTCTGTCTCTGTCTCCGTCTCTCTCTCCGTCTCTCCTGTCTCTCCGTCTCTCCTCTCTCTCTGTCTCTCTCTCCGTCTCTCCTCTCTGTCTCTCTCTCTCGCTCTCTCTCTCTCTCTGTCTCTCTCCGTCTGCCTCTCTCTCCATCTCTCCTCTCTCTCTGTCTCTCTCTCTCCGTCTCTCCTCTCTCTCCGTCTCTCCTCTCTCTCCGTCTCTCCTCTCTCTCCGTCTCCTCTCTCTCTCTCCGTCTCTCTCTCTCTCTCCGTCTGCACTCTCTCCGTCTCTCCACTCTCTCCGTCTCTCTCTCTCCGTCTCTCTCTCCGTCTCTCTCTCCGCTCGTCTCTCTCGTCCGTCTCTCTCTCTCCGTCTCTCTCTCCGTCTCTCTCTCCGTCTCTCTCTCCGTCTCTCTCTCCGCCGTCTCTCT
>NC_092738.1:4088810-4119085 GCF_047496885.1 Scyliorhinus torazame
TTGTATTGCGCTCTCTCGGTCGACGCCGTTTCTTGCCGCGGCTCCTGACCCCCCCCCCTCTTCCCGTTATTCTCCCCGCCCCCCTCGCAGGTGACAGGCTGTGGTGGGCAGATCGGGCGTCCGAGCAGCTGGGGACCTGCGCGCGTGACGGCTCCGATGTCCGCGTGCTCAGGAACAGCACCACGCTGGTGATGCACATGAAGGTGTATGACGAAGAGATTCAGCACGGTGAGGCTTGGGGGGGACGGGGGGGAGGGAGGGGAGGAGGGAGGGGAGGAGGAGGGAGGTCCCACGCCTTTGTCCTGGGCCAGGGTTTAGATGCTCGTTGCGATGAGCGCTTTGAATCCAAAGCAAATTTTATGCTCCAAATTTAGTTTGCAAAGAAATGTACAGCACAGGAACAGGCCCTTCGGCCCTCCAAGCCCGTGCCGACCCTGCTGCCCGACTAAACTACAATCTTCTACACTTCCTGGGTCCGTGTCCCTCTATTCCCATCCTATTCATGTATTTGTCAAGATGCCCCTTAAACGTCACTATCGTCCCTGCTTCCACCACCTCCTCCGGTAGCGGGTTCCAGGCACCCACTACCCTCTGTGTAAAAAAATTTGCCTCGTACATCTCCTCTAAACCTCGCCCTCGCACCTTAAACCTATGCCCCCTAGTAATTGACCCCTCTACCCTGGGGAAAAGCCTCTGACTATCCACTCTGTCTATGCCCCTCATAATTTTGTAGACCTCTATCAGGTCTCCCCTCAACCTCCTTCGTTCCAGTGAGAACAAACCGAGTTTATTCAACCGCTCCTCATAGCTTATGCCCTCCACACCAGGCAACATCCTGGTCAATCTCTTCTGCACCCTCTCTAAAGCCTCCACCTCCTTCTGGTAGTGTGGCGACCAGAATTGAACACCATACTCCAAGTGTGGACTAACTGAGGTTCGACACAGCTGCAACCTGACTTGCCAATTCTTATGGTAGTGTGGCGACCAGAATTGAACATTCGTACAAACACACACACAGCAAGAATGTTTTATCAATTACGAACACAGCTACAGTAATCTACGAATCACCCTGAATGAATTCCCCTTAACTGTTCCAATTCAAGAACAAAATAAAACCGGAAACCCCTTTTCAAAGGTGTGGCCCGGGGGCACAGGGCATTCTTACTGGTATCAGACTTGTTATTGATACTCTGTACTCCTTTTCAAACGGCAGGTTTGAATTCCTCCAGAAAGCAATTATCACTTTTAAGTTATCAAGTCGTCAGGAGACACCTTTTAAGATGAAGATCGAGAGAGGCGTTTCCTTCCGCCCGTGCGGTTCAAACCCAGTCCAAAACTCAAAGTAAAGAATCACAGAGCCACAGCCCAGCTCCACCCACACAATGACATCACCGAAGCCATGTGATCAGACAAAGACATAAAAGGGACACTCCCATGACAGTATTGATCCGACTCCCCCCCCCCCCCCCAATTTGGAAAGTTCTTGTTGAATCTGCCTCCTCGTTCTCAGGCCACCCCTGCTCTCGATCGCGGCCAATTGAAGCCACACTTCACGCTCTCTCTCCCCCGCGCTCTCTCTCTCCCCCGCGCTCTCTCTCTCCCCCGCGCTCTCTCTCTCCCCCGCGCTCTCTCTCTCCCCCGCGCTCTCTCTCTCCCCCGCGCTCTCTCTCTCCCCCGCGCTCTCTCTCTCCCCCGCGCTCTCTCTCTCCCCCGCGCTCTCTCTCTCCCCCGCGCTCTCTCTCTCCCCCGCGCTCTCTCTCTCCCCCGCGCTCTCTCTCTCTCTCTCTCTCTCACCCCCAAATGCTCTCTCTCTCTCTCTCTCTCCCCCAAGCGTGCGCTCTCTCTCTCGCCCCCAGGCGCTCTCTCTCTCGCCCCCAAGCGCTCTCTCTCTCTCTCTCTCTTTCTCTCTCTCACCCCCAAATGCTCTCTCTCTCTCTCTCTCTCTCGCCCCAAGCGCTCTCTCTCTCTCTCTCTCTCTCCCCCAAGCGCTCTCTCTCTCTCTCTCTCCCAGACGGGGTGGGGGAGAGGGAGACGGGGTGGGGGAGAGGGAGACGGGGTGGGGGAGAGAGAGACGGGGTGGGGGAGAGAGAGACGGGGTGGGGGAGAGAGAGACGGGGTGGGGGAGAGAGAGACGGGGTGGGGGAGAGAGAGACGGGGTGGGGGAGAGAGAGACGGGGTGGGGGAGAGAGAGACGGGGTGGGGGAGAGAGAGACGGGGTGGGGAAGAGAGAGACGGGGTGGGGGAGAGAGAGAGACGGGGTGGGGGAGAGAGAGACTGGGTGGGGGAGAGAGAGACGGGGTGGGGGAGAGAGAGACGGGGTGGGGGAGAGAGAGACGGGGTGGGGGAGAGAGACTGGGTGGGGGAGGGGGAGAGAGTGTAGGAGGGGGAGAGAGTGTAGGAGGGGGAGAGAGTGTAGGAGGGAGAGAGAGTGTAGGAGGGAGAGAGAGTGTAGGAGGGAGAGAGAGAGAGGGAGAGAGAGCGAGAGACGGGGAGAGAGAGAGAGAGAGAGAGAGAGAGACGGGGTGGGGGAGAGAGAGGGGGTGGGGGAGAGAGAGACTGGGTGGGGGAGAGAGAGAGTGGGAGGGAGAGAGAGAGACTGGGTGGGAGAGAGAGACGGTGTGGGGGGGAGAGAGAGAGACGGTGTGGGGGGGAGAGAGAGAGACGGTGTGGGGGGGAGAGAGAGAGAGAGTGGGAGTGAGAGAGAGAGCGAGAGAGAGAGACGGGGATGGAGAGAGCGAGAGAGAGAGACGGGGAGGGAGAGAGCGAGAGAGAGAGACAGGGTGGGGGAGAGAGAGACGGGGTGGGGGAGAGAGAGACGGGGTGGGGGGAGAGAGAGACGGGGTGGGGGAGAGAGAGACGGGGTGGGGGAGAGAGAGACGGGGTGGGGGAGAGAGAGACGGGGTGGGGGAGAGAGAGACGGGGTGGGGGAGAGAGAGACTGGGTGGGGGAGAGAGAGACGGGGTGGGGGAGAGAGAGACGGGGTGGGGGAGAGAGACTGGGTGGGGGAGGGGGAGAGAGTGTAGGAGGGAGAGAGAGTGTAGGAGGGAGAGGGAGAGAGAGCGAGAGACGGGGAGAGAGAGAGAGAGAGAGAGAGAGACGGGGTGGGGGGAGAGAGGGGGGTGGGGGAGAGAGAGACGGGGTGGGGGAGAGAGAGTGGGAGGGAGAGAGAGAGACTGGGTGGGAGAGAGAGACGGTGTGGGGGGGGAGAGAGAGAGACGGTGTGGGGGGGAGAGAGAGAGACGGTGTGGGGGGGAGAGAGAGAGAGAGTGGGAGTGAGAGAGAGAGAGAGAGAGACGGGGATGGAGAGAGCGAGAGAGAGAGACGGGGAGGGAGAGAGCGAGAGAGAGAGACAGGGTGGGGGAGAGAGAGAGAGAGACAGGGTGGGGGAAGAGAGAGACGGGGTGGGGGAGAGAGAGACGGGGTGGGGGAGAGAGAGACGGTGTGGGAGAGAGAGACGGTGGGGGGGAGAGAGCGAGAGAGGGAGACGGGGTGGGGGAGAGAGAGACGGGGTGGGGGAGAGAGAGACGGGGTGGGGGAGAGAGACTGGGTGGGGGAGAGAGAGAGTGGGAGGGAGAGAGAGGGAGACAGAGAGAGATGGGGTGTGGGAGAGAGACGTGGTGGTGGGGAGAGAGACGTGGTGGGGAGAGAGACGTGGTGGGGAGAGAGAGAGTGGGAGGGAGAGAGAGAGAGAGCGCTTGGGGGCGAGAGAGAGAGCGCCTGGGGGCGAGAGAGAGAGAGAGAGAGACGGGGTGGGGGAGAGAGAGAGTGGGAGGGAGAGAGAGTGAGTGGGAGGGAGAGAGAGTGAGTGGGAGGGAGAGAGAGTGAGTGGGAGGGAGAGAGAGTGAGTGAGTGGGAGGGAGAGAGAGTGAGTGGGAGGGAGAGAGAGTGAGTGGGAGGGAGAGAGAGTGAGTGGGAGGGAGAGAGACGTGAGTGGGAGGGAGAGAGAGTGAGTGGGAGGGAGAGAGAGTGAGTGGGAGGGAGAGAGAGTGAGTGGGAGGGAGAGAGAGTGAGTGGGAGGGAGAGAGAGTGAGTGGGAGGGAGAGAGAGTGAGTGGGAGGGAGAGAGAGTGAGTGGGAGGGAGAGAGAGTGAGTGGGAGGGAGAGAGAGTGAGTGGGAGGGAGAGAGAGAGAGTGGGAGGGAGAGAGAGAGAGTGGGAGGGAGAGAGAGAGAGTGGGAGGGAGAGAGAGAGAGTGGGAGGGAGAGAGAGAGAGTGGGAGGGAGAGAGAGAGAGTGGGAGGGAGAGAGAGAGAGTGGGAGGGAGAGAGAGAGAGTGGGAGGGAGAGAGAGAGAGTGGGAGGGAGAGAGAGAGAGTGGGAGGGAGAGAGAGACGGGGTGTGGGAGAGAGAGACTGGGTGGGGGAGAGAGAGAGTGGGTGGGAGGGAGAGAGAGAGAGTGGGAGGGAGAGAGAGAGAGTGGGAGGGAGAGAGAGAGAGTGGGAGGGAGAGAGAGAGAGTGGGAGGGAGAGAGAGAGAGTGGGAGGGAGAGAGAGAGAGTGGGAGGGAGAGAGAGAGAGTGGGAGGGAGAGAGAGAGAGTGGGAGGGAGAGAGAGAGAGTGGGAGGGAGAGAGAGAGAGTGGGAGGGAGAGAGAGAGAGTGGGAGGGAGAGAGAGAGAGTGGGAGGGAGAGAGAGAGAGTGGGAGGGAGAGAGAGAGAGTGGGAGGGAGAGAGAGAGAGTGGGAGGGAGAGAGAGAGAGTGGGAGGGAGAGAGAGAGAGTGGGAGGGAGAGAGAGAGAGTGGGAGGGAGAGAGAGAGAGTGGGAGGGAGAGAGAGAGAGTGGGAGGGAGAGAGAGAGAGTGGGAGGGAGAGAGAGAGAGTGTGTGTGTGGAGATTGTGTGGGGAGAGAGAGAGAGTGGGAGGGAGAGAGAGAGAGTGGGAGGGAGAGAGAGAGAGTGGGAGGGAGAGAGAGAGAGTGGGAGGGAGAGAGAGAGAGTGGGAGGGAGAGAGAGAGAGTGGGAGGGAGAGAGAGAGAGTGGGAGGGAGAGAGAGAGAGTGGGAGGGAGAGAGAGAGAGTGGGAGGGAGAGAGAGAGAGTGGGAGGGAGAGAGAGAGAGTGGGAGGGAGAGAGAGAGAGTGGGAGGGAGAGAGAGAGAGTGGAGGGAGAGAGAGAGAGTGGGAGGGAGAGAGAGAGAGTGGGAGGGAGAGAGAGAGAGTGGGAGGGAGAGAGAGAGAGAGAGAGGGAGAGAGAGCGAGAGACGGGGAGAGAGAGACGGGGTGGGGGGGAGAGAGAGAGAGAGAGTGGGAGTGAGAGAGAGAGAGAGACGGGGAGGGAGAGAGAGAGAGAGAGACAGGGTGGGGGAGAGAGAGACAGGGTGGGGGAGAGAGAGACAGGGTGGGGGAGAGAGAGAGTGGGAGGGAGAGAGAGAGACATGGTGGGGGAGAGAGTGGGAGGGAGAGAGAGAGAGTGGGAGGGAGAGAGAGAGAGTGGGAGGGAGAGAGAGAGAGTGGGAGGGAGAGAGAGAGAGTGGAGGGAGAGAGAGAGAGTGGGAGGGAGAGAGAGAGAGTGGGAGGGAGAGAGAGAGAGTGGGAGGGAGAGAGAGAGAGTGGGAGGGAGAGAGAGAGAGTGGGAGGGAGAGAGAGAGAGTGGGAGGGAGAGAGAGAGAGTGGGAGGGAGAGAGAGAGAGTGGGAGGGAGAGAGAGAGAGTGGGAGGGAGAGAGAGAGTGGGAGGGAGAGAGAGAGAGTGGGAGGGAGAGAGAGAGAGTGGGAGGGAGAGAGAGAGAGTGGGAGGGAGAGAGAGAGAGTGGGAGAGAGAGAGAGTGGGAGGGAGAGAGAGATGGGTTGGGGGGGGAGAGAGAGAGACTGGGGAGACGGGAGAGAGAGAGCGAGAGACGGGGAGAGAGAGAGACGTGGGAGACGGGAGAGAGAGAGAGAGAGACGGGGAGAGAGAGAGCGAGAGACGGGGAGAGAGAGAGCGAGAGACGGGGAGAGAGAGAGCGAGAGACGGGGAGAGAGAGAGCGAGAGACGGGGAGAGAGCGAGCGAGAGACGGGGAGAGAGCGAGCGAGAGACGGGGAGAGAGCGAGCGAGAGACGGGGAGAGAGCGAGCGAGAGACGGGGAGAGAGCGAGCGAGAGACGGGGAGAGAGCGAGCGAGAGACGGGGAGAGAGCGAGCGAGAGACGGGGAGAGAGAGAGCGAGAGACGGGGAGAGAGCGAGCGAGAGACGGGGAGAGAGAGAGCGAGAGACGGGGAGAGAGAGAGCGAGAGACGGGGAGAGAGAGAGCGAGAGACGGGGAGAGAGAGAGCGAGAGACGGGGAGAGAGAGAGCGAGAGACGGGGAGAGAGAGAGCGAGAGACGGGGAGAGAGAGAGCGAGAGAAGGGGAGAGAGAGCGAGAGAGACGGGAAGGAGAGAGAGAGAGACGGGGAGAGAGAGAGCGAGAGACGGGGAGAGAGAGAGCGAGAGACGGGGAGAGAGAGACGGGAAGGGAGAGAGAGAGAGACGGGGAGAGAGAGAGCGAGAGACGGGGAGAGAGAGAGCGAGAGACGGGGAGAGAGAGAGCGAGAGACTGGGAGAGAGAGAGCGAGAGACGGGGAGAGAGAGAGCGAGAGACGGGGAGAGAGAGAGCGAGAGACGGGGAGAGAGAGAGCGAGAGACGGGGAGAGAGAGAGCGAGAGACGGGGAGAGAGCGAGCGAGAGACGGGGAGAGAGCGAGCGAGAGACGGGAGAGAGCGAGCGAGAGACGGGGAGAGAGAGCGAGAGACGGGGAGAGAGAGAGCGAGAGACGGGGAGAGAGAGAGCGAGAGACGGGGAGAGAGAGAGCGAGAGACGGGGAGAGAGAGAGCGAGAGACGGGGAGAGAGAGAGCGAGAGAAGGGGAGAGAGAGCGAGAGAGACGGGAAGGGAGAGAGAGAGAGACGGGGAGAGAGAGAGCGAGAGACGGGGAGAGAGAGAGCGAGAGACGGGGAGAGAGAGACGGGAAGGGAGAGAGAGAGAGACTGGGAGAGAGGGAGCGAGAGAAGGGGAGAGAGAGCGAGAGAGACGGGAAGGGAGAGAGAGAGAGAGACGGGGAGAGAGAGAGTGAGAGACGGGAAGAGAGAGAGACGGGGAGAGAGAGACTGGGAGGGGGAGGGTGAGACGGGGAGGGAGCGAGAGACGGAGAGCGAGAGACGGGGAGAGAGAGAGCGAGAGACGGGGAGAGAGGGAGCGAGAGAAGGGGAGAGAGAGCGAGAGAGACGGGAAGGGAGAGAGAGAGAGAGATGGAGAGCGAGAGACCGGGAGGGGGAGGGTGAGACGGGGAGGGAGCGAGAGACGGAGCGCGAGAGACGGGGAGAGAGAGAGCGAGAGACGGGGAGAGAGAGGGGGGAGAGAGAGAGCGAGAGACGGGGAGAGAGAGAGCGAGAGACGGGGAGAGAGAGAGCGAGAGAAGGGGAGAGAGAGCGAGAGAGACGGGGAGAGAGAGCGAGAGAGATGGGAAGAGAGAGAGCGAGAGAGACGGGGAGAGAGAGAGCGAGAGAAGGGGAGAGAGAGCGAGAGAGACGGGGAGAGAGAGCGAGAGAGACGGGGGAGAGAGAGCGAGAGAGACGGGAAGAGAGAGAGCGAGAGAAGGGGAGAGAGAGCGAGAGAGACGGGGAGAGAGAGCGAGAGAGACGGGAAGGAGAGAGAGAGAGACGGGGAGAGAGAGTGCGAGAGACGGGGAGAGAGAGAGCGAGAGACGGGGAGAGAGAGAGCGAGAGACGGGGAGAGAGAGAGCGAGAGACGGGGAGAGAGAGAGCGAGAGACGGGGAGAGCGAGAGACGGGGAGAGCGAGAGCGAGAGACGGGGAGCGAGAGAGCGAGAGACGGGGAGAGAGAGAGCGAGAGACTGGGAGAGAGAGAGCGAGAGACGGGGAGAGAGAGAGCGAGAGAGACGGGAAGAGAGAGAGCGAGAGAGACGGGGAGAGAGAGAGCGAGAGAGACGGGGAGAGAGAGAGCGAGAGAGACGGGGAGAGAGAGAGAGAGAGACGGGGAGAGAGAGAGCGAGAGACGGGGTGAGAGAGAGCGAGAGAAGGGGAGAGAGAGCGAGAGAGACGGGGAGAGAGAGCGAGAGGGACTGGGAGAGAGAGCGAGAGAGACGGGGAGAGAGAGCGAGAGAAGGGGAGAGAGCGAGAGAAGGGGAGAGAGAGCGAGAGAAGGGGAGAGAGAGCGAGAGAAGGGGAGAGAGAGCGAGAGAGACGGGAAGGGAGAGAGAGAGAGACGGGGAGAGAGAGAGCGAGAGACGGGGAGAGAGAGAGCGAGAGACGGGGAGAGAGAGAGCGAGAGACGGGGAGAGAGAGAGCGAGAGACGGGGAGAGAGAGAGCGAGAGACGGGGAGAGAGAGAGCGAGAGACGGGGAGAGAGAGAGTGAGAGACGGGGAGAGAGAGAGCGAGAGACGGGGAGAGAGAGAGCGAGAGACGGGGAGAGAGAGAGCGAGAGACGGGGAGAGAGAGAGCGAGAGACGGGGAGAGAGAGAGCGAGAGACGGGGAGAGAGAGAGCGAGAGAGACGGGGAGAGAGAGAGCGAGAGACGGGGAGAGAGAGAGCGAGAGAAGGGGAGAGAGAGAGCGAGAGAGACGGGAAGGGAGAGAGAGAGAGTGATGGAGAGCGAGGGAGGGGGAGGGAGAGACGGGGAGGGAGAGGGAGGGAGCGAGAGACGGGGTGGAAGAGAGAGAGACGGGGAGAGAGACAGAGACAGTGAGAGAGAGAGAGAGAGAGAGACAGGGAGGGAGAGAGATTGGGAGGGAGAGAGAGAGAGAGACGGTGAGGGCGAGAGAGAGCGAGAGATGGGGTGGGAGAGAGAGAGAGCGAGAGATGGGGTGGGAGAGAGAGAGAGAGAGAGAGCGAGAGACGGGGAGAGAGAGAGAGCGAGAGACGGGGAGAGAGAGAGAGCGAGAGACGGGGAGAGATAGAGAGAGAGAGACGGGGAGAGAGAGGTAGAGACGGGGAGAGAGGGAGCGAGAGAAGGGGAGAGAGAGCGAGAGAGACGGGAAGGGAGAGAGAGAGAGAGACGGGGAGAGAGAGAGCGAGAGAGACGGGAAGGGAGAGAGAGAGAGAGATGGAGAACGAGAGACCGGGAGGGGGAGGGTGAGACGGGGAGGGAGCGAGAGACGGAGAGAGAGAGACGGGGAGAGAGAGAGAGACGGGGAGAGAGAGAGAGACAGTGAGAGAGAGAGAGAGACAGGGAGGGAGAGAGACGGGGAGAGAGAGAGAGAGACTGGGAGGGAGAGAGAGAGAGACGGTGAGGGAGAGAGAGAGACCGAGAGGGAGGGAGAGCACGAGAGACGGGGAGAGAGAGAGAGCGACCGGGAGACGGGGAGGGAGAGAGAGAGAGAGAGAGAGAGCGAGCGAGAGACGGGGAGGGAGAAAGAGAGCGAGAGACGGGGAGAGAGAGCGCGCGAGAGACAGGGAGAGAGAGCGCGAGAGAGGATGAGAGAGCGTGAGAGACAGGGAGAGAGAGCGCGAGAGAGGAGGAGCGAGCGTTACTTTCGCCTCCCAAGTCTAAACACTTCGGCTAGGCTCTCCAGGAAGCTTCACGCAGGAACCAATCGTTGACCGCTGCCAGGCAGATTACTGTCCCTGGCCAACCCACCGCCTGCCAGTTAAACAATTGATCTGACTTCCTGCAAAGCTGGTTCCTGAGATACACTCTGTGCCGTGGAGTATGGTGTCTCCCCAAACACGAAACCTGGGAACACAGTGTCCCGGCCAGCAGGCAGCTTCAACCCAGAGTCTTCTGCTCAAAGGTGCGTCCCAATTATGGGTGCGAACATAATGCATCGATGATCTGAACTCCCCTCCTTCCTCCAGGTAAGAACCCCTGCAGCAACAAAAACGGAGGCTGCTCCCAGCTCTGCCTACCCACCTCGGAGACGACTAGGGCGTGTCTGTGCACCGCGGGCTACAGCCTCAAGACCGGGCAGCAGTCCTGTGAAGGTGAGACGGCGTGCACGGTGCTCCGAGTGTGGGTCTGACCGAGGGTCACGGAGACCGGGACTGTGCACGGTGCTCCGAATGTGGGTCTAACCGAGGGACACGGAGACCGGGACTGTACACGGTGCTCCGAGTGTGGGTCTGACCGAGGGACACGGAGACGGGGACTGTGCACGGTGCTCCGAGTGTGGGTCTAACCGAGGGACACGGAGACCGGGACTGTGCACGGTGCTCCGAGTGTGGGTCTGACCGAGGGACACGGAGACCGGGACTGTGCACGGTGCTCCGAGTGTGGGTCTGACCGAGGGACACGGAGACCGGGACTGTGCACGGTGCTCCGAGTGCGGGTCTGACCGAGGGATACGGAGACCGGGACTGTGCACGGTGCTCCGAGTGTGGGTCTGACCGAGGGACATGGAGACTGGGACTGTGCACGGTGCTCCGAGTGTGGGTCTGACCGAGGGACACGGAGACCGGGACTGTGCACGGTGCTCCGAGTGTGGGTCTGACCGAGGGACATGGAGACTGGGACTGTGCACGGTGCTCCGAGTGTGTGTCTAACAGAGGGACAGGGAGACTGGGACTGTGCACGGTGCTCCGAGTGTGGGCCTTACAGAGGGACAGGGAGACTGGGACTGTGCACGGTGCTCCGAGTGTGTGTCTAACAGAGGGACAGGGAGACTGGGACTGTGCACGGTGCTCCGAGTGTGGGTCTAACAGAGGGACAGGGAGACTGGGACTGCGCACGGTGCTCCGAGTGTGGATCTAACCGAGGGAGAGGGAGACTGGGAATGTGCACAGTGCTCAGAGTGTGGGTCTAACCGAGGGACACGGAGACCGGGACTGTGCACAGTGCTCCGAGTGTGGGTCTAACCGAGGGAGAGGGAGACTGGGAATGTGCACAGTGCTCAAGAGTGTGGGTCTAACCGAGGGACACGGAGACCGGGACTGTGCACGGTGCTCCGAGCGTGGGTCTGACCGAGGGACACGGAGACCGGGACTGTGCACGGTGCTCCGAGTGTGGGTCTGACCGAGGGACACGGAGACCGGGACTGTGCACGGTGCTCCGAGTGTGGGTCTGACCGAGGGATACGGAGACCGGGACTGTGCACGGTGCTCCGAGTGTGGGTCTGACCGAGGGACACGGAGACCGGGACTGTGCACGGTGCTCCGAGTGTGGGTCTGACCGAGGGACACAGAGACCGGGACTGTGCACGGTGCTCCGAGTGTGGGTCTGACCGAGGGACACAGAGACCGGGACTGTGCACGATGCTCCGAGTGTGGGTCTAACCGAGGGACATGGAGACCGGGACTGTGCACGGTGTTCCGAGTGTGGGTCTGACCGAGGGAGACGGAGACCGGGACTGTGCACGGTGCTCCGAGTGTGGGTCTGACCGAGGGACAGGGAGACCGGGTCGGACTGTTCCTGGAAGAGCTTGCTTGTTGGGGGTGAAGTTTGTGATGTTTCCATCAATCCTTTCTCCCCCACCCTCAGGTGTCGGCTCCTTCCTGCTGTACTCGGTCCACGAGGGAATTCGAGGAATCCCCCTCGATCCCAACGACAAGTCGGACGCCCTGGTCCCCGTATCGGGCACGTCGCTCGCTGTGGGCATTGATTTTCACGCAGGTGAGCGCACGGATTTTCTGAGGAGCGGGATTCGTAACAAGTCCGTGCTTGTCCTCTATCTCTGTAACCTCCTCCAGCCCCCCTACACCCCTCCCTATCTCAGTAACCTCCTCCAGCCCCCCTACACCCCTCCCTATCTCTGTAACCTCCTCCAGCCCCCTACACCCCTCCCTATCTCTGTAACCTCCTCCAGTCCCTTACTCCCCTCCCTATCTCTGTCACGTCCTCCAGTCCCCTACACCCCTCCCTATCTCTGTCACGTCCTCCAGTCCCCTACACCCCTCCCTATCTCTGTAACCTCCTCCAGCCCCCTACACCCCTCCCTATCTCTGTAACCTCCTCCAGCCCCCTACACCCCTCCCTATCTCTGTAACCTCCTCCAGTCTCCTACACCCCTCCCTATCTCTGTAACCTTCTCCAGCCCCTACACCCCTCCCTATCTCTGTAACCTCCTCCAGCCCCTACACCCCTCCCTATCTCTGTAACCTCCTCCAGCCCCTACACCCCTCCCTATCTCTGTAACCTCCTCCAGCCCCCCTACACCCACCCTATCTCTGTAACCTCCTCCAGTCCCCTACACCCCTCCCTATCTCTGTAACCTCCTCCAGCCCCCCTACACCCCTCCCTATCTCTGTAACCTCCTCCAGTCCCCTACACCCCTCCCTATCTCTGTAACCTCCTCCAGCCCCCCTACACCCCTCCCTATCTCTGTAACCTCCTCCAGCCCGTACACCCCTCCCTATCTCTGTAACCTCCTCCAGTCCCCTACACCCCTCCCTATCTCTGTAACCTCCTCCAGCCCCTACACCCCTCCCTATCTCTGTAACCTCCTCCAGTCCCCTACACCCCTCCCTATCTCTGTAACCTCCTCCAGTCTCCTACACCCCTCCCTATCTCTGTAACCTCCTCCAGCCCCCTACTACCCTCCCTATCTCTGTAACCTCCTCCAGTCACCTACACCCTCCCTATCTCTGTAACCTCCTCCAGCCCCCTACTACCCTCCATATCTCTGTAACCTCCTCCAGTCCCCTACACCCCTCCCTATCTCGGTAACCTCCTCCAGCCCCCTACACCCCTCCCGATCTCTGTAACCTCCTCCAGTCCCTACACCCCTCCCTATCTCTGTAACCTCCTCCAGCCCCTACACCCCTCCCTATCTCTGTAACCTCCTCCAGTCCCTACACCCCTCCCTATCTCTGTAACCTCCTCCAGCCCCCTACACCCCTCCCTATCTCTGTAACCTCCTCCAGTCTCTACACCCCTCCCTATCTCTGTAACCTCCACCAGCCCCCTACACCCCCTCTCTATCTCTGTAACCTCCTCCAACCCCCTACACCCCTCCCTATCTCTGTAACCTCCTCCAGCCCCCTACACCCCTCCCTATCTCTGTAACCTCCTCCAGCCCCCTACACCCCCTCTCTATCTCTGTAACCTCCTCCAGCCCCCTACACCCCCTCCCTATCTCTGTAACCTCCACCAGCCCCTACACCCCTCCCTATCTCTGTAACCTCCTCCAGCCCCCTACACCCTCCCTATCTCTGTAACCTCCTCCAGCCCCCTACACCCCTCCCTATCTCTGTAACCTCCTCCAGCCCCCTACACCCCTCCCTATCTCTGTAACCTCCACCAGCCCCCTACACCCCTCCCTATCTCTGTAACCTCCTCCAGCCCCCTACACCCTCCCTATCTCTGTAACCTCCTCCAGCCCCCTACACCCCTCCCTATCTCTGTAACCTCCTCCAGTCCCCTACACCCCTCCCTATCTCTGTAACCTCCTCCAGCCCCCTACACCCCTCCCTATCTCTGTAACCTCCTCCTGCCCCCCTACAACCCTCCCTATCTCTGTAACCTCCTCCAGCCCCCTACACCCCTCCCTATCTCTGTAACCTCCCCCAGCCCCCTACACCCTTCCCTATCTCTGTAACCTCCTCCAGCCCCCTACACCCCTCCCTATCTCTGTAACCTCCTCCAGCCCCCTACACCCCTCCCTATCTCTGTAACCTCCTCCAGTCCCCTACACCCCTCCCTATCTCTGTAACCTCCTCCAGCCCCCTACACCCCTCCCTATCTCTGTAACCTCCTCCAGCCCCCTACACCCCTCCCTATCTCTGTAACCTCCTCCAGTCACCTACACCCTCCCTATCTCTGTAACCTCCTCCAGCCCCCTACTACCCTCCATATCTCTGTAACCTCCTCCAGTCCCCTACACCCCTCCCTATCTCGGTAACCTCCTCCAGCCCCCTACACCCCTCCCGATCTCTGTAACCTCCTCCAGTCCCTACACCCCTCCCTATCTCTGTAACCTCCTCCAGTCTCCTACACCCCTCCCTATCTCTGTAACCTCCTCCAGCCCCCTACTACCCTCCCTATCTCTGTAACCTCCTCCAGCCCCCTACACCCCTCCCAATCTCTGTAATCTCCTCCAGCCCCCTACACCCCTCCCTATCTCTGTAACCTCCTCCAGCCCCCTACTACCCTCCCTATCTCTGTAACCTCCTCCAGTCACCTACACCCTCCCTATCTCTGTAACCTCCTCCAGCCCCCTACACCCCTCCCTATCTCTGTAACCTCCTCCAGCCCCCTACTACCCTCCCTATCTCTGTAACCTCCTCCAGTCACCTACACCCTCCCTATCTCTGTAACCTCCTCCAGTCTCCTACACCCCTCCCTATCTCTGTAACCTTCTCCAGCCCCTACACCCCTCCCTATCTCTGTAACCTCCTCCAGCCCCTACACCCCTCCCTATCTCTGTAACCTCCTCCAGCCCCTACACCCCTCCCTATCTCTGTAACCTCCTCCAGCCCCCCTACACCCACCCTATCTCTGTAACCTCCTCCAGTCCCCTACACCCCTCCCTATCTCTGTAACCTCCTCCAGCCCCCCTACACCCCTCCCTATCTCTGTAACCTCCTCCAGTCCCCTACACCCCTCCCTATCTCTGTAACCTCCTCCAGCCCCCCTACACCCCTCCCTATCTCTGTAACCTCCTCCAGTCCCCCTACACCCCTCCCTATCTCTGTAACCTCCTCCAGTCTCCTACACCCCTCCCTATCTCTGTAACCTCCTCCAGCCCCCTACTACCCTCCCTATCTCTGTAACCTCCTCCAGTCACCTACACCCTCCCTATCTCTGTAACCTCCTCCAGCCCCCTACTACCCTCCATATCTCTGTAACCTCCTCCAGTCCCCTACACCCCTCCCTATCTCGGTAACCTCCTCCAGCCCCCTACACCCCTCCCGATCTCTGTAACCTCCTCCAGTCCCTACACCCCTCCCTATCTCTGTAACCTCCTCCAGCCCCTACACCCCTCCCTATCTCTGTAACCTCCTCCAGTCCCTACACCCCTCCCTATCTCTGTAACCTCCTCCAGCCCCCTACACCCCTCCCTATCTCTGTAACCTCCTCCAGTCTCTACACCCCTCCCTATCTCTGTAACCTCCACCAGCCCCCTACACCCCCTCTCTATCTCTGTAACCTCCTCCAACCCCCTACACCCCTCCCTATCTCTGTAACCTCCTCCAGCCCCCTACACCCCTCCCTATCTCTGTAACCTCCTCCAGCCCCCTACACCCCCTCTCTATCTCTGTAACCTCCTCCAGCCCCCTACACCCCCTCCCTATCTCTGTAACCTCCACCAGCCCCTACACCCCTCCCTATCTCTGTAACCTCCTCCAGCCCCCTACACCCTCCCTATCTCTGTAACCTCCTCCAGCCCCCTACACCCCTCCCTATCTCTGTAACCTCCTCCAGCCCCCTACACCCCTCCCTATCTCTGTAACCTCCACCAGCCCCCTACACCCCTCCCTATCTCTGTAACCTCCTCCAGCCCCCTACACCCTCCCTATCTCTGTAACCTCCTCCAGCCCCCTACACCCCTCCCTATCTCTGTAACCTCCTCCAGTCCCCTACACCCCTCCCTATCTCTGTAACCTCCTCCAGCCCCCTACACCCCTCCCTATCTCTGTAACCTCCTCCTGCCCCCCTACAACCCTCCCTATCTCTGTAACCTCCTCCAGCCCCCTACACCCCTCCCTATCTCTGTAACCTCCCCCAGCCCCCTACACCCTTCCCTATCTCTGTAACCTCCTCCAGCCCCCTACACCCCTCCCTATCTCTGTAACCTCCTCCAGCCCCCTACACCCCTCCCTATCTCTGTAACCTCCTCCAGCCCCCTACACCCCTCCCTATCTCTGTAACCTCCTCCAGTCACCTACACCCCTCCCTATCTCTGTAACCTCCTCCAGCCCCCTACACCCCTCCCAATCTCTGTAATCTCCTCCAGCCCCCTACACCCCTCCCTATCTCTGTAACCTCCTCCAGTCCCCTACACCCCTCCCTATCTCTGTAACCTCCTCCAGCCCCCTACACCCCTCCCAATCTCTGTAATCTCCTCCAGCCCCCTACACCCTCCCTATCTCTGTAACCTCCTCCAGCCCCCTACACCCCTCCCTATCTCTGTAACCTCCTCCAGCCCCCTACTACCCTCCCTATCTCTGTAACCTCCTCCAGCCCCCTACACCCCTCCCAATCTCTGTAATCTCCTCCAGCCCCCTACACCCCTCCCTATCTCTGTAACCTCCTCCAGCCCCCTACTACCCTCCCTATCTCTGTAACCTCCTCCAGTCACCTACACCCTCCCTATCTCTGTAACCTCCTCCAGCCCCCTACTACCCTCCATATCTCTGTAACCTCCTCCAGTCCCCTACACCCCTCCCTATCTCGGTAACCTCCTCCAGCCCCCTACACCCCTCCCGATCTCTGTAACCTCCTCCAGTCCCTACACCCCTCCCTATCTCTGTAACCTCCTCCAGTCTCCTACACCCCTCCCTATCTCTGTAACCTCCTCCAGCCCCCTACTACCCTCCCTATCTCTGTAACCTCCTCCAGCCCCCTACACCCCTCCCAATCTCTGTAATCTCCTCCAGCCCCCTACACCCCTCCCTATCTCTGTAACCTCCTCCAGCCCCCTACTACCCTCCCTATCTCTGTAACCTCCTCCAGTCACCTACACCCTCCCTATCTCTGTAACCTCCTCCAGCCCCCTACACCCCTCCCTATCTCTGTAACCTCCTCCAGCCCCCTACTACCCTCCCTATCTCTGTAACCTCCTCCAGTCACCTACACCCTCCCTATCTCTGTAACCTCCTCCAGCCCCCTACTACCCTCCATATCTCTGTAACCTCCTCCAGTCCCCTACACCCCTCCCTATCTCGGTAACCTCCTCCAGCCCCCTACACCCCTCCCGATCTCTGTAACCTCCTCCAGTCCCTACACCCCTCCCTATCTCTGTAACCTCCTCCAGCCCCTACACCCCTCCCTATCTCTGTAACCTCCTCCAGTCCCTACACCCCTCCCTATCTCTGTAACCTCCTCCAGCCCCCTACACCCCTCCCTATCTCTGTAACCTCCTCCAGTCTCTACACCCCTCCCTATCTCTGTAACCTCCACCAGCCCCCTACACCCCCTCTCTATCTCTGTAACCTCCTCCAACCCCCTACACCCCCTCTCTATCTCTGTAACCTCCTCCAACCCCCTACACCCCTCCCTATCTCTGTAACCTCCTCCAGCCCCCTACACCCCTCCCTATCTCTGTAACCTCCTCCAGCCCCCTACACCCCCTCTCTATCTCTGTAACCTCCTCCAGCCCCCTACACCCCCTCCCTATCTCTGTAACCTCCACCAGCCCCTACACCCCTCCCTATCTCTGTAACCTCCTCCAGCCCCCTACACCCTCCCTATCTCTGTAACCTCCTCCAGCCCCCTACACCCCTCCCTATCTCTGTAACCTCCTCCAGCCCCCGACACCCCTCCCTATCTCTGTAACCTCCACCAGCCCCCTACACCCCTCCCTATCTCTGTAACCTCCTCCAGCCCCCTACACCCTCCCTATCTCTGTAACCTCCTCCAGCCCCCTACACCCCTCCCTATCTCTGTAACCTCCTCCAGTCCCCTACACCCCTCCCTATCTCTGTAACCTCCTCCAGCCCCCTACACCCCTCCCTATCTCTGTAACCTCATCCTGCCCCCCTACAACCCTCCCTATCTCTGTAACCTCATCCTGCCCCCCTACAACCCTCCCTATCTCTGTAACCTCCTCCAGCCCCCTACACCCCTCCCTATCTCTGTAACCTCCCCCAGCCCCCTACACCCCTCCCTATCTCTGTAACCTCCTCCAGCCCCCTACACCCCTCCCTATCTCTGTAACCTCCTCCAGCCCCCTACACCCCTCCCTATCTCTGTAACCTCCTCCAGTCCCCTACACCCCTCCCTATCTCTGTAACCTCCTCCAGCCCCCTACACCCCTCCCGATCTCTGTAACCTCCTCCAGTCCCTACACCCCTCCCTATCTCTGTAACCTCCTCCAGCCCCTACACCCCTCCCTATCTCTGTAACCTCCTCCAGTCCCTACACCCCTCCCTATCTCTGTAACCTCCTCCAGCCCCCTACACCCCTCCCTATCTCTGTAACCTCCTCCAGTCTCTACACCCCTCCCTATCTCTGTAACCTCCACCAGCCCCCTACACCCCCTCTCTATCTCTGTAACCTCCTCCAACCCCCTACACCCCCTCTCTATCTCTGTAACCTCCTCCAACCCCCTACACCCCTCCCTATCTCTGTAACCTCCTCCAGCCCCCTACACCCCTCCCTATCTCTGTAACCTCCTCCAGCCCCCTACACCCCCTCTCTATCTCTGTAACCTCCTCCAGCCCCCTACACCCCCTCCCTATCTCTGTAACCTCCACCAGCCCCTACACCCCTCCCTATCTCTGTAACCTCCTCCAGCCCCCTACACCCTCCCTATCTCTGTAACCTCCTCCAGCCCCCTACACCCCTCCCTATCTCTGTAACCTCCTCCAGCCCCCTACACCCCTCCCTATCTCTGTAACCTCCACCAGCCCCCTACACCCCTCCCTATCTCTGTAACCTCCTCCAGCCCCCTACACCCTCCCTATCTCTGTAACCTCCTCCAGCCCCCTACACCCCTCCCTATCTCTGTAACCTCCTCCAGTCCCCTACACCCCTCCCTATCTCTGTAACCTCCTCCAGCCCCCTACACCCCTCCCTATCTCTGTAACCTGCTCCTGCCCCCCTACAACCCTCCCTATCTCTGTAACCTCCTCCAGCCCCCTACACCCCTCCCTATCTCTGTAACCTCCCCCAGCCCCCTACACCCCTCCCTATCTCTGTAACCTCCTCCAGCCCCCTACACCCCTCCCTATCTCTGTAACCTCCTCCAGCCCCCTACACCCCTCCCTATCTCTGTAACCTCCTCCAGTCCCCTACACCCCTCCCTATCTCTGTAACCTCCTCCAGCCCCCTACACCCCTCCCTATCTCTGTAACCTCCTCCAGCCCCCTACACCCCTCCCTATCTCTGTAACCTCCTCCAGTCACCTACACCCCTCCCTATCTCTGTAACCTCCTCCAGCCCCCTACACCCCTCCCAATCTCTGTAATCTTCTCCAGCCCCCTACACCCCTCCCTATCTCTGTAACCTCCTCCAGTCCCCTACACCCCTCCCTATCTCTGTAACCTCCTCCAGCCCCCTACACCCCTCCCAATCTCTGTAACCTCCTCCAGTCCCCTACACCCCTCCCTATCTCTGTAACCTCCTCCAGCCCCCTACACCCCTCCCAATCTCTGTAATCTCCTCCAGCCCCCTACACCCTCCCTATCTCTGTAACCTCCTCCAGCCCCCTACACCCCTCCCTATCTCTGTAACCTCCTCCAGCCCCCTACTACCCTCCCTATCTCTGTAACCTCCTCCAGCCCCCTACACCCCTCCCAATCTCTGTAATCTCCTCCAGCCCCCTACACCCCTCCCTATCTCTGTAACCTCCAGCCCCCTACTACCCTCCCTATCTCTGTAACCTCCTCCAGTCACCTACACCCTCCCTATCTCTGTAACCTCCTCCAGCCCCCTACTACCCTCCATATCTCTGTAACCTCCTCCAGTCCCCTACACCCCTCCCTATCTCGGTAACCTCCTCCATCCCCCTACACCCCTCCCGATCTCTGTAACCTCCTCCAGTCCCTACACCCCTCCCTATCTCTGTAACCTCCTCCAGTCCCTACACCCCTCCCTATCTCTGTAACCTCCTCCAGTCCCTACACCCCTCCCTATCTCTGTAACCTCCTCCAGCCCCCTACACCCCTCCCTATCTCTGTAACCTCCTCCAGTCTCTACACCCCTCCCTATCTCTGTAACCTCCACCAGCCCCCTACACCCCCTCTCTATCTCTGTAACCTCCTCCAGCCCCCTACACCCTCCCTATCTCTGTAACCTCCTCCAGCCCCCTACACCCCTCCCTATCTCTGTAACCTCCTCCAGCCCCCTACACCCCTCCCTATCTCTGTAACCTCCTCCAGCCCCCTACACCCCTCCCTATCTCTGTAACCTCCTCCAGCCCCCTACACCCCTCCCTATCTCTGTAACCTCCTCCAGCCCCCTACACCCCTCCCTATCTCTGTAACCTCCTCCAGCCCCTAACACCCCTCCCCATCTCTGTAACCTCCTCCAGCCCCCTACACCCCTCCCTATCTCTGTAACCTCCTCCAGCCCCCGACACCCCTCCCGATCTATGTAACCTCCTCCAGCACCCTACACCCCTCCCTATCTCTGTAACCTCCTCCAGCCCCCTACACCCTCCCTATCTCTGTAACCTCCTCCAGCCCCCTACACCCCTCCCCATCTCTGTAACCTCATCCAGTCTCCTACACCCCTCCCTATCTCTGTAACCTCGTCCAGCCCCCTACACCCCTCCCTATCTCTGTAACCTCCTCCAGCCCTCTACACCCCTCCCCATCTCTGTAACCTCCTCCAGCCCCCTACACCCCTCCCTATCTCTGTAACCTCCACCAGTCCCCTACACCCCTCCCTATCTCTGTAACCTCCTCCAGTCCCTACATCCCTCCCTATCTCTGTAACCTCCTCCAGTCCCCCTACACCCCTCCCTATCTCTGTAACCTCCTCCAGCCCCTACAACCCTCCCTATCTCTGTAACCTCCTCCAGTCCCCCTACCCCTCCCTATCTCTGTAACCTCCTCCAGCCCCTACACCCCTCCCTATCTCTGTAACCTCCTCCAGCCCCCTACACCCCTCCCTATCTCTGTAACCTCCTCCAGCCCCCTACAACCCTCCCTATCTCTGTAACCTCCTCCAGCCCCCTACAACCCTCCCTATCTCTGTAACCTCCTCCAGCCCCCTACACCCCTCCCTATCTCTGTAACGTCCTCCAGCCCCCCTACACCCCTCCCTATCTCTGTAACCTCCAGCCCCCTACAACCCTCCCTATCTCTGTAACCTCCTCCAGCCCCCCTACACCCCTCCCTATCTCTGTAACCTCCTCAAGTCCCCTACACCCCTCCCTATCTCTGTAACCTCCTCCAGCCCCCCTACACCCCTCCCTATCTCTGTAACCTCCTCCAGCCCCCTACACCCCTCCCTATCTCTGTAACCTCCTCCAGCTCCCTACACCCCTCCCTATCTCTGTAACCTCCTCCAGCCCCTAACACCCCTCCCTATCTCTGTAACCTCCTCCAGCCCCCTACACCCCTCCCTATCTCTGTAACCTCCTCCAGCCCTCTACACCCCTCCCCATCTCTGTAACCTCCTCCAGCCCCCTACACCCTCCCCATCTCTGTAACCTCCTCCAGCCCCCTACACCCCTCCCTATCTCTGTAAAATCCTCCAGCCCCCTACACCCCTCCCCATCTCTGTAACCTCCTCCAGTCTCCTACACCCCTCCCTATCTCTGTAACCTCCTCCAGCCCCCTACACCCCCCCCTATCTCTGTAACCTCCTCCAGCCCCCCTACACCCCTCCCCACCTCTGTAACCTCCTCCAGTCCCCCTACACACCTCCCTATCTCTGTAACCTCCTCCAGTCCCCCTACACACCTCCCTATCTCTGTAACCTCCTCCAGCCCCCCTACACCCCTCACTATCTCTGTAACCTCCTCCAGCCCCTACACCCCTCCCTATCTCTGTAACCTCCTCCAGCCCCCTAAACTCTCCCTATCTCTGTAACCTCCCCCAGCCCCCTACACCCCTCCCTATCTCTGTAACCTCCTCCAGCCCCCTACACCCCTCCCTATCTCTGTAACCTCCTCCAGCCCCTAACACCCCTCCCCATCTCTGTAACGTCCTCCAGCCCCCCTACACCCCTCCCTATCTCTGTAACCTCCAGCCCCCTACAACCCTCCCTATCTCTGTAACCTCCTCCAGCCCCCCTACACCCCTCCCTATCTCTGTAACCTCCTCAAGTCCCCTACACCCCTCCCTATCTCTGTAACCTCCTCCAGCCCCCCTACACCCCTCCCTATCTCTGTAACCTCCTCCAGCCCCCTACACCCCTCCCTATCTCTGTAACCTCCTCCAGCTCCCTACACCCCTCCCTATCTCTGTAACCTCCTCCAGCCCCTAACACCCCTCCCTATCTCTGTAACCTCCTCCAGCCCCCTACACCCCTCCCTATCTCTGTAACCTCCTCCAGCCCTCTACACGCCTCCCCATCTCTGTAACCTCCTCCAGCCCCCTACACCCTCCCCATCTCTGTAACCTCCTCCAGCCCCCTACACCCCTCCCTATCTCTGTAACCTCCTCCAGCCCCCTACACCCCTCCCTATCTCTGTAACCTCCTCCAGTCCCTACACCCCTCCCTATCTCTGTAACCTCCTCCAGCCCCTACAACCCTCCCTATCTCTGTAACCTCCTCCAGCCCCCTACACCCCTCCCTATCTCTGTAACCTCCTCCAGCCCCCTACACCCCTCCCTATCTCTGTAACCTCCACCAGTCCCCTACACCCCTCCCTATCTCTGTAACCTCCTCCAGTCCCTACACCCCTCCCTATCTCTGTAACGTCCTCCAGCCCCCCTACCCCCCTCCCTATCTCTGTAACCTCCAGCCCCCTACAACCCTCCCTATCTCTGTAACCTCCTCCAGCCCCCCTACACCCCTCCCTATCTCTGTAACCTCCTCAAGTCCCCTACACCCCTCCCTATCTCTGTAACCTCCTCCAGCCCCCTACACCCCTCCCTATCTCTGTAACCTCCTCCAGCCCCCTACACCCCTCCCTATCTCTGTAACCTACTCCAGCCCCCCTACACCCCTCCCTATCTCTGTAACCTCCTCCAGCCCCCTACACCCCTCCCTATCTCTGTAACCTCCTCCAGCTCCCTACACCCCTCCCTATCTCTGTAACCTCCTCCAGCCCCTAACACCCCTCCCTATCTCTGTAACCTCCTCCAGCCCCCTACACCCCTCCCTATCTCTGTAACCTCCTCCAGCCCTCTACACCCCTCCCCATCTCTGTAACCTCCTACAGCCCCCTACACCCTCCCCATTTCTGTAAACTCCTCCAGCCCCCTACACCCCTCCCTATCTCTGTAACCTCCTCCAGCCCCCTACGCCCCTCCCCATCTCTGTAACCTCCTCCAGTCTCCTACACCCCTCCCTATCTCTGTAACCTCGTCCAGCCCCCTACACCCCTCCCTATCTCTGTAACCTCCTCCAGCCCCCTACACCCCTCCCCATCTCTGTAACCTCCTCCAGCCCCCTACACCCCTCCCTATCTCTATAACCTCCTCCAGCCCCCTACACCCCTCCCTATCTCTGTAACCTCCTCCTGCCCTCTACACCCCTCCCCATCTCTGTAACCTCCTCCAGCCCCCTACACCCTCCCCATCTCTGTAACCTCCTCCAGCCCCCTACACCCCTCCCTATCTCTGTAAAATCCTCCAGCCCCCTACACCCCTCCCCATCTCTGTAACCTCCTCCAGTCTCCTACACCCCTCCCTATCTCTGTAACCTCCTCCAGCCCCCTACAACCCCCCTATCTCTGTAACCTCCTCCAGCCCCCCTACACCCCTCCCCACCTCTGTAACCTCCTCCAGTCCCCCTACACACCTCCCTATCTCTGTAACCTCCTCCAGTCCCCCTACACACCTCCCTATCTCTGTAACCTCCTCCAGCCCCCCTACACCCCTCCCTATCTCTGTAACCTCCTCCAGCCCCTACACCCCTCCCTATCTCTGTAACCTCCTCCAGCCCCCTAAACTCTCCCTATCTCTGTAACCTCCCCCACCCCCTACACCCCTCCCTATCTCTGTAACCTCCTCCAGCCCCCTACACCCCTCCCTATCTCTGTAACCTCCTCCAGCCCCTAACACCCCTCCCCATCTCTGTAACCTCCTCCAGCCCCCTACACCCCTCCCTATCTCTGTAACCTCCTCCAGCCCCCGACACCCCTCCCGATCTATGTAACCTCCTCCAGCCCCCTACACCCTCCCTATCTCTGTAACCTCCTCCAGCCCCCTACACCCCTCCCCATCTCTGTAACCTCATCCAGTCTCCTACTCCCCTCCCTATCTCTGTAACCTCGTCCAGCCCCCTACACCCCTCCCTATCTCTGTAACCTCCTCCAGCCCTCTACACCCCTCCCCATCTCTGTAACCTCCTCCAGCCCCCTACACCCTCCCCATCTCTGTAACCTCCTCCAGCCCCCTACACCCCTCCCTATCTTTGTAACTTCCTCCAGCCCCCAACACTCCTCCCCATCTCTGTAACCACCTCCAGTCTCCTCCACCCCTCCCTATCTCTGTAACCTCCTCCAGCCCCCTACACCCCTCCCCATCTCTGTAACCTCCTCCAGTCTCCTACACCCCTCCCTATCTCTGTAACCTCCTCCAGCCCCCTACACCCCCCCTCTATCTCTGTAACCTCCTCCAGCCCCCTACACCCCTCCCCATCTCTGTAACCTCCTCCAGTCCCCCTACACCCCTCCCCATCTCTGTAACCTCCTCCAGTCCCCCTACACACCTCCCTATCTCTGTAACCTCCTCCAGACCCCCTACACCCCTCCCTATCTCTGTAACCTCCTCCAGCCCCTACACCCCTCCCTATCTCTGTAACCTCCTCCAGCCCCTAAACTCTCCCTATCTCTGTAACATCCTCCAGCCCCTACAACCCTCCCTATCTCTGTAACCTCCTCCAGCCCCCTACACCCCTCCCCATCTCTGTAACCTCCTCCAGTCCCCCTACACCCCTCCCCATCTCTGTAACCTCCTCCAGCCCCTACACCCCTCCCTATCTCTGTAACCTCCTCCAGCCCCTACACCCCTCCCTATCTCTGTAGCCTCCTCCAGTCCCCTACACCCTCCCTATCTCTGTAACCTCCTCCAGCCCGCGACAGCCCTCCCTATCTCTGTAACCTCCTCCAGTCCCCTACACCCCTCCCTATCTCTGTAACCTCCTCCAGCCCCCTACACCCCTCCCTATCTCTGTAACCTCCTCAGGCCCCCTACACCCCTCCCTATCTCTGTAACCTCCTCCAGCCCCCTACACCCCTCCCTATCTCTGTAACCTCCTCCAGCCCCCTACACCCCTCCCTAGCTCTGTAACCTCCTCCAGCCCCTACAGCCCTCCCTATCTCTGTAACCTCCTCCAGCCCCCTACACCCTCCCTATCTCTGTAACCTCCTCCAGCCCCCGACAGCCCTCCCTATCTCTGTAACCTCCTCCAGTCCCCGACACCCCTCCCTATCTCTGTAACCTCCTCCAGTCCCCAGCACCCCTCCCTATCTCTGCAACCTCCTCCAGCCCCTACACCCCTCCCTATCTCTGTAACCCCCTCCAGCCCCCTACACCCCTCCCTATGTCTGTAACCTCCTCCAGCCCCTACACCCCTCCCTATCTCTGTAACCTCCTCCAGCCCCCTACACCCCTCCCTATCTCTGAAACCTCCTCCAGCCCCTACAACCCTCCCCATCTCTGTAACCTCCTCCAGACCCGACACCCTCCCTATCTGTGTAACCTCCTCCAGCCCCCTACACCCCTCCCTATCTCTGTAACCTCCTACAGTCCCCCCTACACCCCTCCCCATCTCTGTAACCTCCTCCAGCCCCCTACACCCCTCCCTATCTCTGTAACCTCCTCCAGCCCCCTACACCCCTCCCTATCTCTGTAACCTCCAGTCCCCAACACCCCTCCCTATCTCTGTAACCTCCTCCAGCCCCTACACCCCTCCCTATCTCTAACCTCCTCCAGCCCCTTACACCCTCCCTATCTCTGTAACCTCCTCCAGCCCCCGACAGCCCTCCCTATCTCTGTAACCTCCTCCAGTCCCCTACACCCCTCCCTATCTCTGTAACCTCCTCCAGTCCCCAGCACCCCTCCCTATCTCTGCAACCTCCTCCAGCCCCTACACCCCTCCCTATCTCTGTAACCTCCTCCAGCCCCCTACACCCCTCCCTATCTCTGTAACCTCCTCCATCCCCTACACCCCTTCCTATCTCTGTAACCTCCTCCAGCCCCCTACAACCGTCCCTATCTCTGAAACCTCCTCCAGCCCCTACAACCCTCCCCATCTCTGTACCCTCCTCCAGACCCTACACCCTCCCTATCTCTGTAACCTCCTCCAGTCCCCTACACCCTCCCTATCACTAACCTCCTCCAGCCCCCTACACCCTCCCTATCTCTGTAACATCCTCCAGCCCCCTACACCCCTCCCTAACTCTGTAACCTCCTCCAGTCCCTTACACCCTCCCTATCTCTGTAACCTCCTCCAGCCCCTACAACCCTCCCTATTTCTGTAACCTCCTCCAGCCCCCTACACCCCTCCCTATCTCTGTAACCTCCTACAGTCCCCTACGCCCCTCCCTATCTCTGTAACCTCCTACAGCCCCCTACACCCCTCCCTATCTCTGGAACCTCCTCCAGCCCCCTACACCCCTCCCTATCTCTGTAACCTCCTCCAGCCCCCTACACCCCTCCCTATCTCTGTAACCTCCTTCAGCACCCTACACCCTTCCCTATCTCTGTAACCTCCTCCAGCCCCTACAACCCTCCCTATCTCTGTAATCTCTTCCAGCCCCCCTACACCCCTCTCTATCTCTGTCACCTCCTCCAGCCCCCTACACCCCTCTCTATCTCTGTAACCTCCTCCAGCCCCTACACCCCTCCCTATCTCTGTAACCTCCTCCAGCCCCCTGCAACCCTCCCTATCTCTGTAACCTCCTCCAGTCCCCCTACACCCCTCCGTATCTCTGTAACCTCCACCACCAGCCCCCTACACCCCTCCCTATCTCTGTAACCTCCACCAGTCCCCTACAACCCTCCCTATCTCTGTAACCTCCTCCAGTCCCCTACAACCCTCCCTATCTCTGTAACCTCCTCCAGCCCCTTCACCCCTCCCTATCTCTGTAACCTCCTCCAGTCCCCCTACACCCCTCCCTATCTCTGTAACCTCCTCCAGCCCCCTACACCCCTCCCTATCTCTGTAACCTCCTCCAGCCCCCTACAACCCTCCCTATCTCTGTAACCTCCTCCAGCCCCCTACAACCCTCCCTATCTCTGTAACCTCCTCCAGCCCCCTACACCCCTCCCTATCTCTGTAACGTCCTCCAGCCCCCCTACACCCCTCCCTATCTCTGTAACCTCCAGCCCCCTACGCCCCTCCCTATCTCTGTAACCTCCTCCAGCCCCCTACGCCCCTCCCTATCTCTGTAACCTTCTCCAGCCCCCTACACCCCTCCCTATCTCTGTAGCCCCCTACACCCCTCCCTATCTCTGTAACCTCCTCCAGCCCCCCTACACCCCTCCCTATCTCTGTAACCTCCTCCAGCCCCCTACACCCCTCCCTATCTCTGTAACCTCCTCCAGCCCCCTACACCCCTCCCCATCTCTGTAACCTCCTCCAGTCCCCCTACACCCCTCCCCATCTCTGTAACCTCCTCCAGCCCCTACACCCCTCCCTATCTCTGTAACCTCCTCCAGTCCCCTACACCCTCCCTATCTCTGTAACCTCCTCCAGCCCCCGACAGCCCTCCCTATCTCTGTAACCTCCTCCAGTCCCCTACACCCCTCTCTATCTCTGTAACCTCCTCCAGCCCCCTACACCCCTCCCTAGCTCTGTAACCTCCTCCAGTCCCTACACCCCTCCCTATCTCTAACCTCCTCCAGCCCCCTACACCCTCCCTATCTCTGTAACCTCCTCCAGCCCCCGACAGCCCTCCCTATCTCTGTAACCTCCTCCAGTCCCCGACTCCCCTCCCTATCTCTGTAACCTCCTCCAGTCCCCAGCACCCCTCCCTATCTCTGCAACCTCCTCCAGCCCCTACACCCCTCCCTATCTCTGTAACCTCCTCCAACCCCCTACACCCCTCCCTATGTCTGTAACCTCCTCCAGCCCCTATACCCCTCCCTATCTCTGTAACCTCCTCCAGCCCCCTACAACCCTCCCTATCTCTGAAACCTCCTCCAGCCCCTACAACCCTCCCCATCTCTGTAACCTCCTCCAGACCCTACACCCTCCCTATCTCTGTAACCTCCTCCAGTCCCCTACACCCTCCCTACCTCTAACCTCCTCCAGCCCCCTACACCCTCCCTATCTGTGTAACCTCCTCCAGCCCCCTACACCCCTCCCTATCTCTGTAACCTCCTACAGTCCCCCCTACACCCCTCCCCATCTCTGTAACCTCCTCCAGCCCCCTACACCCCTCCCTATCTCTGTAACCTCCTCCAGCCCCCTACGGCCCTCCCTATCTCTGTAACCTCCTCCAGCCCCCTACACCCCTCCCTATCTCTGTAACCTCCTCCAGCCCCCTACACCCCTCCCTATCTCTGTAACCTCCTACAGTCCCCCCTACACCCCTCCCCATCTCTGTAACCTCCTCCAGCCCCCTACACCCCTCCCTATCTCTGTAACCTCCTCCAGCCCCCTACGCCCCTCCCTATCTCTGTAACCTTCTCCAGCCCCCTACACCCCTCCCTATCTCTGTAGCCCCCTACACCCCTCCCTATCTCTGTAACCTCCTCCAGCCCCCCTACACCCCTCCCTATCTCTGTAACCTCCTCCAGCCCCCTACACCCCTCCCTATCTCTGTAACCTCCTCCAGCCCCCTACACCCCTCCCCATCTCTGTAACCTCCTCCAGTCCCCCTACACCCCTCCCCATCTCTGTAACCTCCTCCAGCCCCTACACCCCTCCCTATCTCTGTAACCTCCTCCAGTCCCCTACACCCTCCCTATCTCTGTAACCTCCTCCAGCCCCCGACAGCCCTCCCTATCTCTGTAACCTCCTCCAGTCCCCTACACCCCTCTCTATCTCTGTAACCTCCTCCAGCCCCCTACACCCCTCCCTATCTCTGTAACCTCCTCCAGCCCCCTACACCCCTCCCTATCTCTGTAACCTCCTCCAGCTCCCTGCACCCCTCCCTATCTCTGTAACCTCCTCCAGCCCCCTACACCCCTCCCTAGCTCTGTAACCTCCTCCAGCCCCTACAGCCCTCCCTATCTCTGTAACCTCCTCCAGCCCCCTACACCCCTCCCTAGCTCTGTAACCTCCTCCAGTCCCTACACCCCTCCCTATCTCTAACCTCCTCCAGCCCCCTACACCCTCCCTATCTCTGTAACCTCCTCCAGCCCCCGACAGCCCTCCCTATCTCTGTAACCTCCTCCAGTCCCCGACTCCCCTCCCTATCTCTGTAACCTCCTCCAGTCCCCAGCACCCCTCCCTATCTCTGCAACCTCCTCCAGCCCCTACACCCCTCACTATCTCTGTAACCTCCTCCAGTCCCCTACACCCTCCCTATCTCTGTAACCTCCTCCAGCCCCTACACCCTCCCTATCTCTGTAACCTCCTCCAGCCCCTACACCCCTCCCTATCTCTGTAACCTCATCCAACCCCCTACACCCCTCCCTATGTCTGTAACCTCCTCCAGCCCCTATACCCCTCCCTATCTCTGTAACCTCCTCCAGCCCCCTACACCCCTCCCTATCTCTGAAACCTCCTCCAGCCCCTACAATCCTCCCCATCTCTGTAACCTCCTCCAGACCCTACACCCTCCCTATCTCTGTAACCTCCTCCAGTCCCCTACACCCTCCCTACCTCTAACCTCCTCCAGCCCCCTACACCCCTCCCTATCTGTGTAACCTCCTCCAGCCCCCTACACCCCTCCCTATCTCTGTAACCTCCTCCAGCCCCCTACGGCACTCCCTATCTCTGTAACCTCCTCCAGCCCCCTACACCCCTCCCTATCTCTGTAACCTCCTCCAGCCCCCTACACCCCTCCCTATCTCTGTAACCTCCTACAGTCCCCCCTACACCCCTCCCCATCTCTGTAACCTCCTCCAGCCCCCTACACCCCTCCCTATCTCTGTAACCTCCTCCAGCCCCCTACGCCCCTCCCTATCTCTGTAACCTTCTCCAGCCCCCTACACCCCTCCCTATCTCTGTAGCCCCCTACACCCCTCCCTATCTCTGTAACCTCCTCCAGCCCCCTACACCCCTCCCTATCTCTGTAACCTCCTCCAGCCCCTACAAACCCTCCCTATCTCTAACCTCCTCCAGCCCCCTACAACCCTCCCTATCTCTGTAACCTCCTCCAGCCCCCTACAACCCTCCCTATCTCTGTAACCTCCTCCAGCCCCCTACACCCCTCCCTATCTCTGTAACCTCCTCCAGCCCCCCTACACCCCTCTCTATCTCTGTAAACTCCTCCAGTCCCCCTACACCCCTCCCTATCTCTGTAACCTCCTCCAGCCCCCTACGCCCCTCCTTATCTCTGGAACCTCCTCCTGCCTCCTACACCCCTCCCTATCTCTGTAACCTCCTCCAGTCCCCTACACCCCTCCCTATCTCTGTAACCTCCTCCAGCCCCCTACGCCCCTCCTTATCTCTGGAACCTCCTCCTGCCTCCTACACCCCTCCCTATCTCTGTAACCTCCTCCAGTCCCCCTACACCCCTCCCTATCTCTGTAACATCCTCCAGC
>NC_092738.1:4419185-4524185 GCF_047496885.1 Scyliorhinus torazame
CAAGTGCCTGTTTTCTTGCATTGAAAGATGGCAGCCTCGATCTGCAGTGTGTTCTTGGTAGATTTTAAATTCTACTCAATAGAAGTTTCAGAAGGTTGTAATTTCAAACCTGTGATTCAAAAAGTACTGAATTACAATGCGAGTGAAAAATCTGAATTTAATCAAATTTATAATGTTTGGTAGTTAATGTTTATTGACAGTTTTCACAATTCCTTTGATAGTTGGTTGTATCATATTATTCCCTCGGAATATGTGCTGTTTTTAAGAAAAAGAGTAAATAGCACCATTGGATATCCCATGGTACAGGTTCAGTAACGGCGTATGTTGTTCCAATTTTCTTTTCTTCTGCAAGACCCATTTAATGTAAATTTAGAAAGAGTGTGTCACAGCTGAACCTGATTCTTACTAAATCTATGTGCACGCTCTCCCTCTATCCAATGGGATTAACAAAATAGTGATCAGGAGCAGCTTTTTCTCCGTTGGCACTCCTTCCCCCTTTACATAAAATAGCATGCATTTCTAAGTGCCCTTACTGTAGTACCCTATCACATGCACTTACATACACACTGCCCCACAGCAACATGGCTAAGTTGGGTCTAGCCCGGCTAAAATCAGCTAATTCGGCACAAAATGGGGATTGAGGCTGGGCCACTTGGTTGGTAGGCTCTGTATCACGCAAGATGATACATTTCTCTATACTGCAGTTCTAAAATCCATAATTGCTAATGGATATTTTGGTTCCTTGCTAGTTGGCATCGTAGAAATCCGTCATCATATTCCGAATTGCCAGAACAAGTTACTCAGAAATCGGACACCGATTGTGTTAGAAATTGAATCTGCACACTCTCCCCTCAGGGAGACAGACCACTTACCCACGGGCATAGGTTGGCAGAGCTGAGGCTGATAGGTCCACCGGTGCAAGGTGTGCACTGTTGTAATCTGAAACATGCAGTTGGTGGAATACTGGCCAATTTATTTGGCTAGAGCCACTCTTTTTAGGGCATTGGTTATCTGGAGCTGTGTAAAGAATCCATGACCCCAGCGATGGCTATATCCCTCCAGGTTTCATTAGTGAGTCACGCCAGCTGATCTATTGACAGTGTCCTGCAATACTGCTGAACTGTCTGATCAGATATGATTACAGAGTCCTGACGCACAGTAATGACTTGATTCCAAATTCCCATCACCAGGTGGGTTGTCTTGAAGCTATCTTTATCTCAGGTACCTTGCTTTTTCTTTCCACCCACCCCTTGACCAGACAAGAAATTATTGGTACACTTTCATTAATGCTATTCATATATTATCCCATTACTGAATCTCTCCCTTCCTTGAAGGGCATTCAAAATTAATGTGCTGTTGAAGGAGTCTTGGCAATGTTGCTGCATTGCATCTTGAAGATGGTATACATTGTTGCCTCTGTGTGACCGTGATGGAGGGAATGAATGTTGAAGGTGGTGGATGGGATGCTGATCAGGCGGGGCTGCTTCATCCTGGATGGTGTTGAACTTCTTGACGGTTGCCGGAGCCACATTCATTTATAAAATAAAAAGTATTATTGTCCACACCACATAGCTTTCCCTATGGTGCTCTTAATGTTATTGTGTTGGGAAATTTGCTCACTTCTCTAGAGGTGGAGGTACAGTCTGTGAACTGTATTAAACATTTAATCAGTTTCAACATTTAATATTCTAATCATAAATCTTCTTAGGTGAAAAATTACAGCCATGACTGTGGCAAGAAGATGAAAAGAGTGCCAAAAAGGAAACAAGCAGCAAAAGAGGTGGAGAGCAAACGGCGCTCTGCTCTGAATGTCAGACTGTTCCTGAAGGAATTCTGTGTTGATTTCTTGGAGAATTGTTACAACCAGCTCATGTATGTGGTTAAGGTATGTGGTTAAGGAAATGAAAGAGCATGAGAACCATTCCTTTTTAAATTCTTTTTGGGAAGCAGGCATCACTGGCAAGGTCAGCATTTATTGCCTTTGGGAAGGTGGGGGTGGGGTGGGGGAGTGAGAACTTGCAAAGTGGTTGTGTTCCAATGAGTGCTGCCTTTGTCCTTCTAAGTGGTAACGGTTGTGGGTTCGGCAGATGCTGTTGAAGGAGTCTTGGCGAGTTGCTGCATTGCATCTTGAAGATGGTATACATTGTTGCCTCTGTGTGACTGTGATGGAGGGAATGAATGTTGAAGGTGGTGGATGGGATGCTGATCAGGCGGGGCTGCTTCATCCTGGATGGTGTTGAACTTCTTGACGGTTGTCGGAGCCACATTCATCCAGCTAAGTGGAGAGTGATCAATCACACTCCTGATTGGGCCTTGTAGATGATGGTGGACAAGCTTTGGGGGAGTCCGGAGTTGAGTTAACCGCCTCTGACCTGCTCTTGTAGCCAAGATATTTAAATGGCAGCTCCAGTTCCGATGGTAATGCCATGGGGTGATGGTTAGATTCTCTCTTGTTGGAGATGGTCGTTGCCTGGTACTTGTGTGGCGCGAATGTTGCTTACCATTTAGAAGGCAAAACCTGAATATTGCCCAGGTCTTTCTGCATGTTAGCACGGACTGCTTCAGTATCTGAGGAGTCACAAATGGTTCTGAATATTGTGCAGTCATCAGCGAATATCCCCATTTCTGACCTTATGATGGAGGCAAGGTCATTGATGAAGCAGCGGAAGATGGTTGGCGCAAGGACACTGCCCTGAGAAGCACGGTAGTGTCCTCTTTTCCCCCCTTCCAGAAGTTTGCATTTTAAGAAATAACAGTGACCTCAAAACGTAATTTAAACAGCAAACATAAAGAAGCTTTGCTTCATATAATAGAAGGTTCTCAAGTTGATGTGCAAGTCCTGCTATTAGGATTCTTTTTAGAATATGCCAGCTTGGGTCTCCCTATTATTAGTGAGACCTAAGCAGCCTGGCAGCTGCTCAACGACAGAGCTGCGAGAGGCGATCTAACTCTCTGGTAAAGCACAGTAAGAAGTCTTACAACACCAGGTTAAGGTCCAACAGGTTTGTTTCAAACACGAGCTTTCGGAGCACTTCCTCAGGTGAATGAAATGGTCCGAAAGCTAGTGTTTGAAACAAACCTGTTGGACTTTAACCTGGTGTTGTAAGACTTCTTACTGTGCTCACCCCAGTCCAAAGCCGGCATCTCCATATCTCTGGTAAAGAGCACAGTGTCATCTTTCTTGGAGAGATGAGCTGGAGGGACTCGATAAAGACGTCATAGGTAGAAGTGACTGAAATAATGTGACTAGAAGCAATTAAATAGGAATTGGACGCATACACAAAGACTTTTAATATTATCGGGGTGTGCTCTTTCAATTTCTAGGACAACCTTATTCGTGAGAAGGCGCAGCAGTTTGATGAGACCTACTACCTCTGGGCCATGTCATTTTTCATGGAGTTCAACCGGGTGCATACATTCTGTCCTGAACTGGTGTCGGAGACAGTCAGCATTCGAGCATTTCACTTTGTGGAGCGCAATATCACCAACTACTACGAGATGATGCTGACTGACAAGGCAGCAGCCAGTTCCTGGTCAAGACGGTACGGTGAATTAATTCCAGCAGTTGAAATTGTGAAACTGCTGGGTTTATCAACCATTTCTATTCGCTTGAGTGGGGGCAGAGATGAAATGTCAGACACACTTTGCTTCTCTTGAATTCCACCCTGTTGTATTTATCATATTTTATTTATTTTTCCTCATCCAGTTTTATCCCCCTTTCTTTCATTTACATTTCCTGGGGTACAGTCCTGGGCTGATCTCTGTTACATTGCTACAGTGGAAACCCTGACATCTCTGTTCCAAGGAATTATTGTATTTTTAGTGCTGTCCTAATATTGGTTAATTCAGGACAGACTCGATTCAACCTAGGATTTTCTCAGGCCTCTCGCTGAATTCTGTGCATGTGTACTCACTGAACCACTGGGTAGCTTTGACAGATTATTTTTAACTTCAGATACAGAGCAAGCTCTGGTTCCTGGTGTAAGTTATGTAATGGGTAATCTCTGCTTCACTTGTTAGTGCCAAAGTGCAATTTCTCCAAATCTTTCTACATCCCCAGTAACTGCCAGAGTGAAATTGGCAGGACATCTGTCCTCCGTTACTTTTGTGTCTCGTTATACTCTGCATCATCTAATATGCAACCAAGCACTAAGAGAAAACTTGTACTTGAACAATTTAAACAATTCTTCTCTTCTTTCAGAATGCACCTAGCACTGAAAGCTTACCAAGAACTGCTCAATACAATCAACGAAATGGACCACTCCAAGGATGGAAATCTAAGAGAGAGTGCCAGAGTTATCAAACGTAGGATTTTGTTTTTAAAGATGTCATAAAATTCCACTTAGCAAAGTGTGCTGGAATACAAGTTTGAGCTGAACATTTGTGAAATGGAACCTCCCTGCCCTCAAACTGTTAACTTCTGCTTTCTTATGGTTCCATGGACTGTCTCTGGCACCTCATGCCCTTTATTCATGTGTAAGCCAAGCCCAGGGAGTAGCCATTGAATGGGCCACATTGCAGCATCTGTCTTGATCTCCGGTTGCTGGAATGGCTCAAAGGGGAAATGTTGGTGTGTCTGGGTGTAACCGACTTGTCAGCAGTTGGATTGCTTCTTTATTTTTGGAAGCATTATGCTGCCTGTATCACACATGGAGTCCAAGCCTGATGCAGTATGACTGGACAACACAAGGCAATATTGGTCAAGGTGTAGGTTTGGAAGGAAGTCCTCCTTACTAACATCTGGGAGCTTGTGCTAAATTTGGGAGAGCTGTTTCACAGACTAGTCAAGCAACAGGCAGACATAGTCATACTCACTGAATCATACCTTACAGACAATGCCCCAGACACCACTATCACCATTCATGAGTATGTCCTGTCTCACTGGCAGCACAGACCCAGCAGAGGTGGCGGCACAGTGGCATACAGTCAGGAGGGAGTTTACCTGGAACTCCTCAACATCACCTCTGGACCCCATGAAGTCTCGTGGTTTCAGGTCAAACATGGGCACGGTAACCTCCTGCTGATTACCACATAATGCCCCCCCACCCCTCCCCAAGGCTGAAGAAACAGTGCTCCTCCATGTTGAACACCACTTGGAGGAAGCACTGAGGGTGGTAAGGGTGCAGAATGTGCTCTGGGTGAGAGACTTCAACGTCCATCACCAAGGGTGGCTCAGTAATACCACCACAGACCGAGCTGGCCGGGTCCTAAAGGACATCGCTGCTAGACTGGGACTGCAGCAGGTAATGAGGGAACCAACAAGAGGGAAAAACATACTTGACCTCCTCCTCACCAGCCTGCCTGCTGCAGATGTATCTGCCCATGACAGTATCGGTAGGAGTGACCACCGCACAGTCCTTGTGGAGACCAAGTACTATCTTCACATTGAGGATACCGTCCATCATGTTGTGTGGCACGACCACCGCGCTAAATGGGATAGACTTCCAACAGATCTAGCAACTCCAGACTGGGCATCCATGAGGCGCTGTGGCCCACCAGCAGCAGAATTGTATTATTATTATTATTATTGAGTTCTTTGAGAAGGTGACCAAACAGGTGGATGAGGGTAAAGCAGTTGTATATAGCAGTTGGTGTATATAGATTTCAGTAAAACGTTTGATAAGGTTCCCCATGGTAGGCTATTGCAGAAAATACAGAGGCATGGGATTCAGTGTGGTTTAGCAGTTTGGATCAGAAATTGGCTAGCTGGAAGAAGACAAAGGGTGGTGGTTGATGGGAAGTGTTCAGACTGGAGTCCAGTTACTAGTGGTGTACCACAAGGATCTGTTTTGGGGCCACTGCTGTTTGTCATTTTTATAAATGACCTGGAGGAGGGCGTAGAAGGATGGGTGAGTAAATTTGCAGATGACACTAAAGCCGGTGGAGTTGTGGACAGTGCGGAAGGATGTTACAAGTTACAGAGGGACATACATAAGCTGCAGCGCTGGGCTGAGAGTTGGCAAATGGAGTTTAATGCAGAAAAGTGTGAGGTGATTCATTTTGGAAGGAATAACAGGAAGACAGAGTACTGGGCTAATGGTAAGATTCTTGGCAGTGTGGATGAGCAGAGAGATCTCGGTGTCCATGTACATAGATCCCTGAAAGTTGCCACCCAGGTTGAGAGGGTTGTTAAGAAGGAGTACGGTGTGTTAGCTTTTATTGGTAGAGGGATTGAGTTTCGGAGCCATGAGGTCATGTTGCAGCTGTACAAAACTCTGGTGCGGCCGCATTTGGAGTATTGCGTGCAATTCTGGTCACCGCATTATAGGAAGGACGTGGAAGCATTGGAAAGGGTGCAGAGGAGATTTACCAGAATGTTGCCTGCTATGGAGGGAAGATCTTATGAGGAAAGGCTGAGGGACTTGAGGCTGTTTTCGTTAGAGAGAAGAAGGTTAAGAGGTGACTTAATTGAGGCATACAAGATGATCAGAGGATTGGATAGGGTGGACAGTGAGAGCCTTTTTCCTCAGATGGTGATGTCTAGCACGAGGGGACATACCTTTAAATTGAGGGGAGATAGATATAGGATAGATGTCAGAGGTAGGTTCTTTACTCAGAGAGTAATAAGGGCGTGGAATGCCCTGCCTGGAACAGTAGTGGACTCGCCAACACTAAGGGCATTCAAATGGTAAGGGAATAGTGTAGTTGGGCTTTAGAGTGGTTTCATAGGGCGGCGCAACATCGAGGGTCGAAGGGCCTGTACTGCGCTGTAATGTTCTATGTTCAACTGCAATCTGCAACCTCATGGCCCGGCATATCCCCCAATCCCCCATTACCACCAAGCCAGGGGATCACCCCTGGTTCAATGAAGACTGCAGGAGAGCATTCCAAGAGCAACATAAGGCATACTGAGGTGTCAACCTGGTGAAGCTACAACACAGGACTACTTGTGTGCCAAGCAGCAAGTAATAGACAGAGCTAAGTGACACTGGCATCAACCCAGCAATGTGGAAAACTGCCCAGGTGTGTCCTGTACACAAGAAACAGGGACAAATCCAATTCCTGCCCTATCAGTGTACTCTCTATCATCAGCAAAGTGATGGAAGGAATCATCAACAGAGCTATCATGCGGCACTTACTCAGCAATATCCTGCTCACGGACACTCAGTTTGGGCTCCGCCAGGGTCACTCAGCTCCTGACCCCATTACAGCCTTGGTTCAAACATAGACAACAGAGCTGAATGCTCTGAGAACAAGCGTGAGGTGAGGTGAGGAGAGGTGCGAGTTACTGCCCTGACATCAAGGCAGCATTTGACCGAGTATGACATCAAGGAGCCCGAGCTAAACTGGAGTCAATGGGGGTAAACCCTCCGCTAGTTGGAGTCATACCCGGCACAGAGGAAGATGGTTGTGGTGGTTGGAGGTCAATCATCTCAGCTGCAGGACATCACTGCAGGAGTTCCTTAGGATAGTGTCCTGGGCCCAAGTTACATTCGCACCACACAAGTGCCAGGCAATGACCATCTCCTACAAGAGAGAATCTAACCATTGCAAATTGACATTCAATGACATTACCATCGCTGAATCCCCCGCTATCAACATCCTGGGGGTTACCATTGATCATAAACTGAATTGGACCCAGCCACATTCATACTGTGGCTACCAGGGCAGGTCAGAGGCTAGGAATCCTATCCCCAAAGCCTGTCCACCATTTACAAGACACAAGTCAGGAGTGTGATGGAATACTCTCCACTTGTCTGGATGAGTGCAGCTCCAACTATACTCAAGAAGCTCAACACCATCCAGAACAAAGTAGCCCCACTTGATTGCTCCCCTTCCACATACATTCAAACCCTCCATCACCGACGCACAGTGGCACCTAAACCTTGTACTCACCTGGTGTTCACAGTTGCCAGCACAAATTGCTGGATAGTTCTTAAAGGCAGGTACCCAGGTTATAAATTTTGCCCTCTAGGAGCCTGTGAATAATATCACAAAATGCTGATGTCCTGCCACAAAGGCTTTCGCATCCTGCTTCAGCTATGAGTCCTTCAAGTTGAGGATGCTTCATGTACAGTTAGAACTAAAACTGGTGCCATGTATCTTGATTACTGAGGTGGTAGAGATTTTCAGTGGAATGAGGTTATGGTGCAGGGAGAAAAGTCCTGTAGAAATCGTGTTGCTATAAATCCTTTGGGAGAATAGCCACGGTGCAAGGTTCTTGTCTTGAATTAATGTGCTTTTTTGGTACATTAGTAGTTCTACTTTATGGAGATTCAGTGCAATTTGTACAGTTTTACTGTTCCACAAGGTAGTCCCTGTGTGTCATCACTGAGATGCAGGGTTATGCTCACCCATTCTTTTTATTTTCTCTCCCCTTTATTCCCTTCCTGAGTTACTGATTGCAGCTACGCCGCTATTAGGAAGTTTCACATGGTGCTGGACAATTCTTTGCAAGGAATGATGATGCTTTTAATAGCTATATTGATGGTGATGTGGTACGAGGTCAACTAGTATAAGGCAATGTCCATTAAGAGGGAGTCTTGGCTTTTCAGGATAATTTCTTCAATAGCAAGAAATCTGTTGATCCTTTATTTGTGAAGAGGTGTTTCCTCTCCCACCCCTTCGCAGTTAAACAAACAAGTCAACATTGTTCATGAGTTAATGCCTAGGACAAGGGACTAAAGAGAAACTGGAATTGTTCACCTTGGAGCAGAGAGGGTTCAGAGAAAATGGTGGAAATAATTTACACAAAGGAGTTGCTTTGGTTAAAAAGCTTGTATATCAAATGTGCACATCCAATTGGCTGATGATTCTACATCTTGTTCCATTTCCAGGTAATATCTTCTATATTATGGAATTCCGGGAGTTATTCTTAACATTATTCCGGAAATACGATGCAACCAAGCAACCCAAGTCCTTCCTGAAGGACCTCATTGAAACTACCCATCTTTTCATCCGGATGATCGAGAAATTCTGTAAAGGCAAAAATAACCTTTTTGTGCAGGTAATGTTTGTGTTTGGCTTACACATTGGGCTTCACATTTTTCCAAATTGTCTGTGTCTTTTAGATTGATGGCTGTAGAGTTCAGCACAAGTTTTAAAGTTTTATTTCCTTTCCGAACAGTGTATAGTCTCTTCTGGTGTGTCTGTGCGTGTCTGTGTCTGTGCGTGTCTCTGCGTGTGAGTGTCTCTGCGTGTGAGTGTCTCTGCGTGTGAGTGTCTCTGCGTGTGTGTGTCTCTGCGTGTGTGTCTGTGTGTGTATCTGTGTGTGTGTGTGTGTGTGTCTCTGTGTGCGTGTGTCTCTGTGTGTGTCTCTGTGTGTGTCTCTGTGTGTGCGTGTGTCTCTGTGTGTGTGTCTGTGTGTGTGTGTGTGTGTCTCTCTGTGTGTGTGTCTCTCTGTGTGTGTGTCTCTCTGTGTGTGTGTCTCTGTGTGTGTGTGTCTCTGTGTGTGTGTGTCTCTGTGTGTGTGTGTCTCTGTGTGTGTGTGTGTCTCTCTGTGTGTGTCTCTCTGTGTGTCTCTCTGTGTGTGTCTGTATGTGTGTGTCTGTATGTGTGTGTGTCTGTGTGTGTGTGTGCGTGTGTCTCTGTGTGTGTGTGTGTGTGTGTCTCGGTGTGTCTGTCTCTGTGTGTGTGTGTGTGTCTCTGTGTGTGTGTGTGTGTGTCTCTGTGTGTGTGTCTCTGTGTGTGTGTGTGTGTGTGTGTCTGTCTCGGTGTGTGTCTGTCTCGGTGTGTGTCTGTCTCGGTGTGTGTCTGTCTCGGTGTGTGTCTGTCTCGGTGTGTGTGTGTGTATCTGTCTCTGTGTGTGTCTGTCTCGGTGTGTGTCTGTCTTTGTGTGTGTGTCTGTGTGTGTGTGTGTCTCTGTCTCTGTGTGTGTCTCTCTGTGTGTGTGTGTGCGTCTCTCTGTGTGCGTCTCTGTGTGTGTGTCTCTGTGTGTGTGTGTCTCTGTGTGTGTGTGTCTCTGTGTGTGTGTGTGTCTCTGTGTGTGTGTGTCTCTGTGTGTGTGTGTGTCTCTGTGTGTGTGTGTCTCTGTGTGTGTGTGTCTCTGTGTGTGTCTCTCTGTGTGTGTCTCTCTGTGTGCGCCTGTGTGTGTGCGCCTGTGTGTGTGCGTCTGTGTGTGTGTGTCTGTGTGTCTCTGTGTGTCTCTGTGTGTGTGTGTCTCTGTGTGTGTGTGTCTCTGTGTGTGTGTCTCTGTGTGTGTGTGTGTGTGTGTGTGTGTCTGTCTGTGTGTGTGTGTGTGTGTGTGTGTGTCTGTCTGTGTGTGTGTGTGTGTGTGTCTCATTGTGTGTGTGTGTGTCTCATTGTGTGTGTCTGTCTCTGTGGGTGCGTGTGTGTCTCTGTGTGCGTGTGTGTCTCTGTGTGCGTGTGTGTCTCTGTGTGCGTGTGTGTCTCTGTGTGTCTGTCTGTCTGTGTGTGTGTGTGTCTGTGTCTCTGTGTGTCTGTGTCTCTGTGTGTCTGTGTCTCTGTGTGTGTGTGTGTCCCTGTCTGTGTGTGTGTGTGTGTCTGTGTGTGTGTCTGTCTGTGTGTGTGTCTGTCTGTGTGTGTGTCTGTCTGTGTGTGTGTGTGTCTGTGTGTGTGTGTGTGTCTCTGTGTGTGTGTGTCTCTCTGTGTCTCTCTGTGTGTGTGTGCCTCTATATGTGTGTGTGTGTCTGTGTGTATCTGTGTGTGTGTGTCCCTGTGTGTGTATGTGTGTGTGTGTCTGTGTGTGTGTGTGTGTCTGTGTGTGTGTCTCTGTCTCTGTGTGTGTGTGTCCCTGTGTGAGTGTGTGTGTGTGTCCCTGTGTGAGTGTGTGTGTGTATCTGTCTCTGGAGGAGGGAGGTGGAGAGGTTTGGGGAGGAAATTCTAGAGCTTAAGGCCCAGGTATCTGAAGGCAAGGCTGCCAATGGTGTGTTGATGGGAATCAGGTCATGCGCAAGGGGCCGGAATTGGAAGAGAGCAGTGATCTTGGAGGGTCGTAGGGAATGGAGAGTTTACAAAGATAGGGAGGGATGTTGAGAGGTAGTGGAGGGGTTTAAAATGAAAGACTTGTGCTAATTTGCTGCTCTTTGATCATTTCCTGTTGGTTGAAACAGAAAAAGAAACCCAGAAGGAAGAGGCCAAAAGCAAAACCACTTGCTTCTTCATCAGAAAAGTCCCAAGAAGAGCTTGAGGAAATGTGGAAAGTGACATTGGAGCAGCTCAGCAAGTGTGTGGAGGTATGTACCTAATAGAGCAATGAGCTGAGACTCCCTTTGAGGAGACCATTGTAGCAATTGGTGCTGCTGAAGAACAGACAAATCAATTTGTTGAGCGCTCTAGTCAAGAGTTGGAATGTTCCTTCATTGGCAGAATGTTCTCCCCTGAAGGGTATAACATGTACTGGAATATGGTTTTCGTAGACATTGACTGTCTTCAGTACCAAACCTAAATGTCCCTTCTTCACTTCTGAGTTTAGATAGTAAATGTAAGTAGAATATTCACCCAAAGAGGGAGGCATATCAATCAAGTTGGATTGCGACCGTGACTGATTATCCGTGCAATATCTTACAATAATGGTCACTGCCTCGGGATCAGGACAGAATCCTCGTTGCTGCAATCTGTGATCAGCCAACTCAAAGCAACCCAAGATCGAACTTGGTCTTTAGGGGATTAACGGCTCTAGAATGAGAGCACACTTATATAAGATTAACTAGCTGAAAGAAAAAGTTTACTTTCATACGGCATACAGCATGCTTGCCTTCATTGGCCGGGGCATTGAGTATCAGAATTGGCAAGTCATGTTGCAGCTGTATAGAACCTTAGTTAGGCCACACTTGGAGTATAGTGTTCAATTCTGGTCGCCACACTACCAGAAGGATGTGGAGGCTTTAGAGAGGGTGCGGAAGAGATTTACCAGGATGTTGCCTGGTATGGAGGGCATTAGCTATGAGGAGCGGTTGAATAAACTCGGTTTATTCTCACTGGAACGATGGAGGTTGAGGGGCGACCTGATAGAGGTCTACAAAATTATGAGGGGCATAGACAGAGTGGATAGTCAGAGGCTTTTCCCCAGGGTAGAGGGGTCAATTACTAGGGTGCATAGGTTTAGGTGCGAGGGGCAAGGTTTAGAAGAGATTACTAGCCAAGTTTTTTACACACAGGGTAGTGGGTGCCTGGAACTCGCTGCCGGAAGAGGTGGTGGAAGCAGGGACGATAGTGACATTTAAGGGGCATCTTGACAAATACATGAATAGGATGGGAATAGAGGGATACGGACCCAGGAAGTGTAGAAGATTGTAGTTTAGTCGGGCAGCATGGTCGGCACGGGCTTGGAGGGCCGAAGGGCCTGTTCCTGTGCTGTACTTTTCTTTGTTCTTTTACTATCCTACGGCGTCCCAAAGCACTTTGCATCAAATTACATAGTTTGTAGTGTAGTCACTGTTGCAATGTGGAACGACAATTTGTGCATAGCAAACGAGAAAGCAATAAACGACCAGATAATCTATTACAGGGATGCAGGTTGACAGAATGGCCCCAGGATAACGGAGAAACCCGATCTGGATCTCGCTGAGTGAGAGCGAGATCCAGATTAATATATTTAAGTGAATCATTAGATTCATTTAAATATATTTACACCGGATTCTCCCAAGGCCCAGGAAATAAATGTGGACCAGGCACAATGGCACCTGTGGGGGTCTCCCAGGCCATTGGAGGCCCCAGGTGGTCGAGCTCCGGCACTGGCACCCGGACACCTTGACACTGCCAGCCTGGCATCTTAGCAGTGCCACACTGGCACTGCCAGGGTTCCTGGGTGGCAGTGTCTGGCTGTCAGTGCCTAGGTGCCAGGTTGCCCGTGCCAGGGATCAGACCCAGAGGTGCACTGCCCTTACGAGGTGGGGTGAGGGGGGTGCGTGAGGACCCCCTAAGAGGTAAGTTGGTGAGGGGGGGGGGGGGTCCGGATGCCGCAGTGGAGAAGCAAGAGATGCGAGGGAGGGGGCCGAAAGACCGAGGTGGCATTTAAATACGGCGCCCCGATCCACAAGTCATCTTACTGCACCAATGAGCTGAGCTCGTCAGTGTAAGAAATTCTGGAGGTGCAGCCTTGGTGGAGCATTCCCGACCGAGGCCAAAAAAAAGGCAGAGTCTCGTTAGATGCTGAGAAATACCCCACTATATGCGCCCAAAACGGGACTCTGTTTTTTTGCGTGCTAAATCACACCCAGTGTGTTGGGAGCTTTTATATCTGCCTGTGCCTGCGAGGCAAGTTGGGACTTTGGTTTAAACATCTTTCAGAAAGACAGCACCTCTGAGAGTGCAGCACCCTCTAAGTGCTGCACTAAAATATTGGCCTGGTTATGTGCTCCAATCTCTGGACCTGGACTTGAACCCCGACCTGCTGACTGGTGTGGGAGTACGACTGCTTAGCCACATCTGACTTCTGAAGAGCAGGAAAAACTTTTTTGTACAAAAGGGATTCTATGACTCTCTGTAAGGATTTTCTGATTCTATACACTCCTTCCCCCCACCCCCCGTTCTGGAGATAGAAACGCTCAACTTTCTGTTGTAAACAAATTGGGTGGCGCAGTGGTTAGCACTGCTGCCTCACAGCACCAGAGACCCGGGTTCGATTCCAGCCTCGGGTGACTGTGTAGGTCTGTTTGCACATTCTCCCCATTTCTACATGGGTTTCCTCCGGGTGCTCCGGTTTCCTCCCACAGTCCAAAGCTGTGCAGGGTAGGTGGATTGGCCATGATAAATTGCCCTTTAGTGTCCACAAGGTTAGATGGGGTTATGGGAATAGGTAGGTGTACAGGGCCTAGCTGGAGTGCTCTTTCAGAGGGTCGGTGCAGACTCGATGGGCCAAATGGTCTCCTCTGCACTGTAGGGATTCTATTCTATGAAGGTTGTGAGACTGATCTGCAATACTTGAATTAATAATTGAATCAGAATCCATGTTAATTTTTTTGAAAATAAATTTAGAGTACCCAATTATTTTTTTTTCCAATTAAGGGGCAATTTAGCGTGGCCATTCCACCTACCCTGCACATCTTTGGGTTGTGGAGGCGAACCCCACGCAGACATGGGGAGAATGTGCAAACTCCACACGGACAGTGACCCAGGGTTGGGATTCGAACCCGAGTCCTCAGCGCCGCAGTCTCAGTCCTATCCACTGCGCCACATGCTGCCCTCTCCATGTTAATATTTAAGAATAGGTTAGTCAGGTGTTTGAAGGAAGGGGGGAAATAAACAAATATGTGAATTGCTTGATTAGGCTGGGTATCAGTGAATTACAAGCACAAACCTCTGATGGATCACTAGATGGTGCGTGCCTTGGTTCTTCCCACAGCCAAGCAGAAGAGTGCATTCTATTGTGAAAATCTGGTTCATAATTCATATGTTTTACAATGTAACTTCTAATTTTAATTGGAGCAACTGATTGAGAAACAAATGAGCAATCCCAAAGTAGATGTAATTCAAAAAAGCTTTGAGTTAATTATAGTTATACGGGAAACTATTTTTAACTTCAAGGTCACAGTTAGAACTGTAAACACTCAACAATAGATGACCAATGTCTTGACCTCTTGGTAAAGTTGGAGTGTCTATCGTTATCTCCATAGAATAGATAAAAGCTAGAAATTCAGGGAAATAGGGTCGTAAAACTCCATTAGGAATGAAAATTATTTGTATGGGTTACATAAGAGTTGTATGAAGCTAAATTTTAATTACTGTTTGAAAGCATGCCACGGTGCCACAGAGATAGTGATTCAGGGTGGAGCCTTATTTAGACGGTTATTTTGTTTAATTTATCTCTTGTGTTTGCTGACAGAAGCAGGCAGTTCAGTCTGGGAACAGACAGGGGCAGTTGCCGAATTGGTCTTGTGTAGGCTGCAGCTCACTTTAGTTGGGCGCGCCAAAGAAAATAAATGTTAGTTGGTTAGGCTTGCACTTCAAGCAGAGGAAATACTAACTTCAGCGTTCACTCTATGGAATGCTTGGATTGCAAGAGAAGCAGCTGGAAGATTTGCTGTCGGAACTCTACTGTGGTCCTCATGGAATCTTGGCAGAAAACAGCCAGCAGAATTAGCTCATAAAGCTGTGTAAGTCTGCCTGCAATCCAAGCAAGGAACTGAGACATCCGCAGTTGTGAGGTCTGTTAAGAAAAGGTTGATGGTTGGAGAGCCAAAAATGTTAATGGAAGGACCTTCATAGAATCTTACCATGGAGTCTAGCTGGAATACTGGAGATAATTAAAGTGAATTCTGGGAGGCTGTGGCATAACTTTACTTTGGTCCCAGGAAAAGTGAATGAACCTTCAAAATTATGTAAGCTATGGGAATTCTTGGGGGGTGGGGGAGGGGGGGAGTAAAACCCCCCACAAGAGTTCATAATATCTGTAGTTATAAACTATAGTATTAATTTAATAGTGCTTACTTAGTTTAATTCTTCTGGATATACAGTGAAGTTTGTTTTAATTTAAAAATGAAATCTTGCAGCATGGTTCTGTCAGTTAATCGCTGGGTGTTTGGATTTCTTCATTAAACGTGAACAGCCCCAACAAGATTGTAACAATTCCTGTAATAGTCCTTGGTAAACTTGCAGAAGAACCAAGGCTTTGAGCTATTTTAAGAACCATTGTGTCTTTTAAATAGAGATGCCGTCCTCTTGCCCTCCTGAGCCATCTCCTCAGATTCCACCAGAGTGCACAGTGTCACTGATTTCCTGAGCTAATGAATTGAATGTGTTTGTTTTCCAGGGCCAAGAACATCTCCCTGATGATGTTGTTCCATTTGATGCTGCTTTGGAAATCCCTGTGGAGGAGCAGCGTGCCGAAGCAATGATTCGTATTCAGGACGCACTCCTGGCTGGCAAAGCTGCAGAGGCCCTTGTGCTTCTCCGAGCCGCACGGTAACCACTTGTTATGAGTTTCATTGAAGTATTATCATAATCATAAGACAGTCTACTTTGTTAATAAACCAGACTTCATTTGTAATTTTGACCTGTCCTATCGTATATTTCCTCTTCCTGCTTGCTTTTGTTTCGAGGTATTTTGGTATGGTTTGTATTCTTATCTGACCTGCCATTCTAACCAAGAGAGTAGGCCCAGAACCCGTTTCCAAACTGCAGCAGCAACCTGCATTTATGCAATGACTGTAGCATATTAAAACATCTGGGGCACTTAACAGGAGCATACATCAGACAAAATGTGACACAAAACCAGGGGCAGCATGGTAGCACAGTGGGTCAGCACTGCTGCCTCATGGCGCTGAGGTCCCAGGTTCGATCCCGGCCACTGTCCGTGTGGAGTTTGCACGTTCTGCCCGTGTTTGCGTGGGTTTCACCCCCCACAACGCAAAGATGTGCCGGGTAGGTGGATTGGCCACGCTAAATTGCCCCTTAATTGGGGGGGGGGGGGGAATTAATTGGGTGCTCTAAATTTATGGAAAAAACTTGACACCAAACCAGAAAGATATTACAACAGGCGACGAAAGCTTATAGAACATTACAGCGCAGTACAGGCCCATCGGCCCTCAATGTTGCGCCGACCTGTGAAACCACTCTAAAGCCCATCTACACTATTCTCTTATCGTCCATATGTCTATCCAATGACCATTTGAATGCCCTTAGTGTTGGCGAGTCCACTACTGTTGCAGGCAGGGCATTCCACGCCCTTACTACTCTCTGAGTAAAGAACCTACCTCTGTCCGATATCTATCTCCCTCAATTTAAAGCTATGTCCCCTCGTGCTAGACATCACCATCCGAGGAAAAAGGCTCTCACTGTCCACCCTATCCAATCCTCTGATCATCTTGTATGCCTCAATTAACTCACCTCTTAACCTTCTTCTCTCTAACGAAAACAGCCTCAAGTCCCTCAGCCTTTCCTCATAAGATCTTCCTTCCATATCAGGCAACATTCTGATAAATCTCCTCTGCACCCTTTCCAATGCTTCCACATCCTTCCTATAATGCGGTGACCAGAATTGCACACAATACTCCAAATGCGGCCGCACCAGAGTTTTGTACAGCTGCAACATGACCTCATGGCTCCGAAACTCAATCCCTCTACCAATAAAAGCTAACACACCATACGCCTTCTTAAGAACCCTCTCAACCTGGGTGGCAACTTTCAGGGATCTATGTACATGGACACCGAGATCTCTCTGTTCATCCACACTGCCAAGACTCTTACCATTAGCCCAGTACTCTGTCTTCCTGTTATTCCTTCCAAAATGAATCACCCCACACTTTTCTGCATTAAACTCCATTTGCCAACTCTCAGCACAGCGCTGCTGCTTATCTATGTCCCTCTGTAACTTGTAACATCCTTCCGCACTGTCCACAACTCCACCGACTTTAGTGTTATCTGCAAATTTACTCACCCATCCTTCTAGCCCTCCTCCAGGTCATTTATAAAAATGACAAACAGCAGTGGCCCCAAAACAGATCCTTGTGGTACACCACTAGTAACTGGACTCCAGCCTGAACATTTCCCATCAACCACCACCCTTTGTCTTCTTCCAGCTAGCCAATTTCTGATCCAAACTGCTAAATCTCCCTGAATCCCATGTTTCCGTATTTTCTGCAGTAGCCTACTGTGGGGAACCTGATCAAACGCTTTATTGAAATCCATATACACCACATCAACTGCTTTACCCTCATCCACCTGTTTGGTCACCTTCTCAAATAACTCAATAAGGCTTGTGAGGCACGATCTACCCTTCACAAAACCGTGTTGACTATGTCTAATCAAATTATTCCTTTCCAGATGATTATACACCCTATCTCTTATAAACCTTTCCAAGATTTTGCCCACAACAGAAGTAAGGCTATAGTTACCGGGGTATGTCTCTACTCCCCTTCTTGAACAAGGGGACAACATTTGCTATCCTCCAGTCTTCTGGCACTTTTCCTGTAGACAAAGCTGACTTAAAGATCAAAGCCAAAGGCTCAGCAATCTCCTCCCTAGCTTCCCAGAGAATCCTAGGATAAATCCCATCCGGCCCAGAGGACTTATCTACTTTCACACTTTCCAGAATTGTTAACACCTCCTCCTTATGAACCTCAAGCCCTTCTAGTCTAGTAACCTGTATCTCAGTATTCTCCTCGACAACATTGTCTTTTTCCTGTGTGAATACTGTCAAAAAATATTCATTTAGCACCTCTCCTATCTCCTCGGACTCCAAGCACTACTTCCCACTACTGTCCTTGACTGGCCCTACTCTTACCCGAGTCATTCTTTTATTCCTGACATATCTATAGAAAGCTTTAGGGTTATCCTTGATCCTACCTGCCAAAGGCTTCTCATGTCCCCTCCTGGCTCTTCTTAGCTGTCTCTTTAGGTCCTTCCTAGCTAACTTGTAACTCTTGAGCACCCTAACTGAACCTTCATGTCTCATCTTTACATAAGCCTCCTTCTTCCTCTTGACAAGTATTTCGACTGCTTTAGTAAACCACGGTTCCCTTGCTCGACCACTTCCTCCCTGCCTGACAGGTACATACTTATCAAGGACACGCAGTCGCTGTTCCTTGAACAAGCTCCACATTTCCATTTTGCCCATCCCCGGCAGTTTTCCTCTCCATCCGATGCATCCTAAGTCTTGCCTCATCACATCATAATTGCCTTTTCCCCCAGATATAACTCTTGCCCTGCGGTATATACCTATCCCTTTCCATCACTAAAGTAAACATAATCGAATTGTGGTCACTATCACCAAAGTAGATCCAAATCTAACACCTGTCCTGGTTCATTACCAGTACCAAATCCAATATAGCCTCGCCTCTCATTGGCCTATCTACATACTGTGTCAGGAAACCCTCCTGCACACATTGGACAAAAACGGACACATCTAAAGTACTCAAACTATAGCGTTTCCAGTCAATATTTGGAAAGTTAAAGTCCCTCATAACAACTACCCTGTTGCTTTCGCTCCTATCCAGAATCATCTTTGCAATCCTTTCCTCTACATCTCTGGAACTTTTCAGAGGCCTATAGTAAACCCCTAACAGGGTGACCTCCTTTCCTGTTTCTAACCTCGGTCCATACTACCTCAATCGACGAGTCCTCATCAAACGTCCTTTCTGCCACTGTAATACTGTCCTTGACTAACAATGCCACCCCTCCCCCTCTTTTACCACCTTCCCTGAGCTTACTGAAATATCTAAACCCCGGCACCTGCAACAACCATTCCTGTCCCTGCTCTATCCATGTCTCCAAAATGGCCACAACATCGAAGTCCCAGGTACCAACCCATGCCGCAAGTCCACCCACCTTATTCCGGATGCTCCTGGCATTGAAGAAGACACACTTTTAAACCACCTTCCTGCCTGCCGGTACACTCCTGCAACTTTGAAACCTTACTCATGACCTCACTACTCTCAACCTCCTCTATACTGGAGCTACAATTCAGGTTCCCAAGCCCCTGCTGAACTAGTTTAAACCCTCCCGAAGAGCATTCGCAAATTCCCCCCCAGGATATTGGGACCCCTCTGGTCCAAGTGTAGACCATCCCGTTTGTAGAGGTCCCACCGACCCCAGAATGAGCCCAAATTATCCAGAAATCTGAAACCCTCCCTCCTGCACCATCCCTGTAGCCACGTGTTCAACTCCTATCTCTCCCTATTCCTCGTCTCGCCAGCACGTGGCACGGGTAACAACCCAGAGATAATAACTCTGTCCTAGATCTAAGTTTCCACCCTAGCTCCCTGAATTCCTGCCTTACATCCCTATCCCTTTTCCTACCTATGTCGTTGGTACCTATGTGGACCACGACTTGGGGCTGCTCCCCCTCCCCTTAAGGATCCCAAAAACATGATCCGAGACATCACGCACTCTGGCACCTGGGAGGCAACACACCAACCGCGAGTCTCTCTCGTTCCCACAGAATCTCCTATCTATCCCCTAACTATGGAGTCCCCAATGACTAATGCTCCCCTCCTCTCCCCCTTCCCTTCTGAGCAACAGGGACAGACTCTGTGCCAAAGACCTCTACCCCATAGCTTACCCCTGGTAAGTCCCCCCCCCCCCCCCCCCCCCCCAACAGTATCCAAAGTGGTATACTTGTTACTCAGGGGAACGACCGCAGGGGATCCCTGTACTGACTGCTTCCTTCCAGCCCCTCTCACTGTCACCCATCTATCTTTATTTTTCGGAGTAACTACATCCCCAAAGCTTCTATCTATGACCACCTCTGCCTCCCGAATGGTCCGAAGTTCATCCAGCTCCAGTTCCCTAACGCGGTTTCTGAGGAGCTGGGGATGGGTGCACTTCCCACAGATTAAATCAGCAGGGACACTGACAGCGTCCCTCACCTCAAACATTCTGCAGGAGGAACATTGCACTACCTTCCCTGCCATCCCCTCTTGATAAAAAAAGAAAAAGAAAGAAATAGCTTACCTGTTATTCACTCCCCTTCTCAGCAAGCACTCACTCAGCAACCTCTGCGCCCCGCACGATAACACCTGAGGGAAAATAAAAGAAAAACTACTTACCAGTCACCAGCCAATCCCTTACCTGCAGGCTGTGACGTCACGGTTCAACTTCTTTCTACTTCTACCTGCCCTCGAGTCTACCTCTTGATCTTTACAGCGGTTGTTTTTTTTTGGTTAGAGGAGGGGGTAGGGAGGGAAACACTGAAGAAGTGTTTCGGGTTTAAGTGTCACTTGACAACAGCTCCTCCACAAACCACCTTCAAGTTAGGGTGACCACAACGGAAGTATGCAAATTTCCCCCACAACAGCCAATCAGCAGCTCCACTCTACTGCCCTCTGCTGGATGCTTGTCTTCACTTGAACACCTAGGGTCTCTTGCACAGGTAGACCTTCAAGTTAGGGTGACCAGGGACTTCCGGTTGCGGCAATGCCTATGTAGGTCGCACGTTCGGCAGCTCCCGCCGGTCACGGACTTTTGGGCTCTCTAGAGGGGCCCCAACGGCAATTGTTCGACGGCTTCCAGTGTGGGAAGGTGACAGCAAGGTCTCCCCGACATTATATGGATTGGACCAGGAGTGGAGCGGTGAAAAAAGTGACCTTGGAGCAGCGAAAAGTGAGAGGGAGAAAAAACAAGATAGCGGCGGGTGGAGACCAAGCAGCATGGGCGCAGTGGTCGCAGGAGCAGCAGGAGTTTCTTAGACGCTGCTTTGAGGAGCTGAAAACCGAAATGCTGGCGCCAATGAAGGCGGCGATTGAGAAGCTAGTGAAGACCCAGAAGGCCCAAGGGGCAGCGATCCGGGAGATGCGGCAAAAAGTCTCGGAGAACGAGGACGAGATCTTGGGCCTGGCGGTGAAGGTGGAGGTGCACGAGGCGCTGCACAAGGGGTGGGCAGAAAGATTTGAGGACCTGGAGAATAGGTCGAGGAGGAAGAATCTTCGGATTCTGGGTCTCCCCGAAGGAGTGGAGGGGCCCGATGCTGGGGCATATGTGAGCACGATGCTCAATTCGCTGATGGGCGCGGGAGCCTTCCCGAGGCCTCTGGAGCTAGATGGGGCTCACCGGGTCCTAGCAAGGAGACCCAAGGCCAACGAGCCGCCAAGGGCTGTAGTGGTGAGGGTCCACCACTTTGTGGACAGAGAGTGTGTCCTGAGATGGGCCAAGAAAGAGCGGAGCAGCAGGTGGGAGAACACGGAGATCCGAATCTACCAGGACTGGAGTGCAGAGGTGGCTAAGAAGAGAGCTGGTTTCAATCGGGCTAAGGCGGTGCTCCATCGGAAGGGGGTGAAGTTGGGTATGCTGCAGCCAGCGCGACTGTGGGTCACGTTCCAGGATCGGCACCACTATTTCGAAACGCCTGATCAGGCTTGGAGCTTTATACAGACTGAAAAGTTGGACTCAAATTGAGGGTTTGTTGTGGGGGGATGTTTCCTGTGTATATGGTGTTTATTACGTTTAGGGAATGTTCCTCTGGATGGGGATGGGTGAAGGGATTTGATGGGGAGACTGTGGGAGAGTGTGGGCGTCGGTGTTGGAGGGACAGACCCCCCACGAAGGAAGAGGGGGAGTGGAGGCCCGGGAATGGGGAATTGGGGTAAGGCCGCAAAAGGGCCAGAGGGGGCGGGGCCAGCTCAGGAAAGCGCGGGCTTTTTCCCGCGCGAGGGAAGGTGGGGGGGGGGGGGGGCGTGCTGGAGAGGAGCGCACGCTGACTGCCAGGGAGGGGGGATTCTCACACTGGAGGGGGTCGATGGAATGGCGGGAGAGGCCGGGGTCAGCAGGAGTCAGCTGACTTACGGGAGTGTTATGGGGGGAGCAAAAGGGCTCGATGTGGATCTAGCGGGGAGAAGGGGGTATAGGGTTGCTGCTGCGTTGGTCAAAGGGGAGCTGGAAGTAGGGGAGGTGGCCGGGGCGGGGGTCCGCCGCCTGGGGGACTGGAGGGTGCGGGAGGCGCAGGCACGTGACTGGCCTAGAAAAGGAGATGGCCAGTCGGAGGAGGGGGGGGGGGTGGGGGGTGATGAGCAGCCCCCCAATCCGGCTGATAACTTGGAATGTGAGGGGCCTGAACGGGCCGGTCAGAAGGGCCCGGGTGTTCGCGCACCTAAAGGGACTGAAGGCAGATGTGGTTATGCTCCAGGAGACACATTTGAAGGTGGCATATCAGGTTAGGCTGAGAAAGGGATGGGTAGGACAGGTATTCCATTCAGGGCTGGATGCGAAGAACAGAGAGGTTGCAATACTGGTGGGGAAGCGGGTGTCGTTCGAGGCACTGAATATTGTAGTGGATAATGGAGGTCGATATGTGATGGTGAGTGGTAGGGTGTGTGGGTGGTACTGGTAAACGTATATGCCCCGAATTGGGATGATGCCGGATTTATGAAACGCATGCTGGGTCGGATTCCGGATCTGGAAGTAGGAAGCTTGATAACCTACTCCTGGATAGATTTTTTAATTTTGAGTAGGGCGCTAATCCCGAAAGTGGAGGGAACGGAGTATTCGGCCATAGCCATCTCAGACCACGCCCCGCACTGGGTGGAGCTGGAGTTGGGGGATGAGAGGGACCAGCGACTGCTGTGGCGCCTTGATGTGGGACTGTTGGCGGATGAGGAGGTGTGCGGGCGGGTGCGGGGCTGCATTGAAAGATATTTGGAGGCCAACGACAACGGGGAGGTGCAGGTGGGCGTAGTCTGGGAGGCGCTGACGGCGGCGGTCAGGGGAGAGTTAATCTCCATCAGGGCCCACAGGGAGAAGAGAGAGAGCAGGGAGAGGGAGAGGTTGGTGGGGGAGATCTTAAGGGTGGACAGGAGATATGTTGAGGCCCCCGAGGAGGGACTACTCAGGGAGCGGCGGAACCTCCAGACGGAGTTCGACCTGTTGACCACAGGGAAAGCAGAGGCACAGTGGAGGAAAGCACAGGGGGCGACGTATGAGTATGGGGAGAAGGCGAGTCGGATGCTGGCACACCAGCTTCGTAAGAGGGAGGCAGCGAGGGAGATAGGTGGAGTTAAGGATAGCGGGGGGAATATGGTGCGGAGTGCGGTGAGAATAAATTAGGTATTTAGGGACTTCTATGGGGATCTGTACAGATCTGAGCCCCCAGCGGGGGAAGAGGGGATGCGACGATTTTTGGATCAGCTGAGGTTCCCGAGGGTGGAGGAGCAGGAGGTGGCTGGTTTAGGGGCGCCAATTGGGCTGGAGGAGCTGGTTTAAGGATTGGGGAGCATGCAGGCGGGGAAGGCCCTGGGGCCAGATGGGTTCCCGGTCGAGTTTTACAGGAAATACGTGGACCTGCTAGGCCCGTTGCTAGTGAGGACTTTCAATAAGGCAAGGGAGGGGGGGGACCTTGCCCCCGACAATGTCCGGGGCGCTGATCTCTCTGATCCTGAAGCGGGACAAGGACCCACTGCAGTGTAGGTCGTATAGACCGATCTCGCTCCTCAGTGTGGATGCTAAGTTGCTGGCAAAAGTGCTGGCTACGAGAATTGAGGAATATGTCCCGGGGGTGATTCATGAGGACCAGACGGGATTTGTGAAGGGCAGGCAGCTAAACCCGAATGTGCGGAGGCTCCTCAATGTGATTATGATGCCCTCGGTGGAGGGAGAAGCGGAGGTAGTGGCAGCTATGGACGCGGAGAAGGCCTTCGACCAGGTGGAGTGGGAGTATCTTTGGGAAGTGTTGCGGAGGTTTGGGTTCGGGGAGGGGTTCATCAGCTGGGTCAGATTGCTATATAGAGCCCCGGTGGCGAGTGTGGCTACGAATCGGATGAGGTCGGAGTACTTTCGGCTGTACCGAGGGACGAGGCAGGGGTGCCCCCTGTCCCCCTTGTTGTTTGCACTGGCAATTGAGCCTCTGGCCATGGCACTAAGGAAGTCCAGGAAATGGAGGGGACTGGTCCGGGGGGGGAGAGGAACACCGGGTGTCGTTGTATGCGGACGACCTGTTGCTGTATGTGGCAGACCCAGTGGAGGGGATGGTGGAGGTCATGCGGATCCTAAGGGAGTTTGGGAACTTCTCAGGGTATAAGCTTAATGTAGGGAAAAGTGAGCTCTTTGTGATGCATCCAGGGGACCAGGGAAGGGGGATAGACGACCTGCCGTTGAAGAGGGCGGAAAGGAGCTTTCGGTACTTAGGGATCCAGGTGGCTGGGAGTTGGGGGGCCCTGCACAAACTCAACTTGACGCGGTTGGTGGAGCAGATGGAGGAGGATTTTAAAAGATGGGATGTGCTGCCACTCTCGCTAGCGGGCAGGGTACAGTCGGTTAAAATGATGGTCCTCCCGAGGTTTCTCTTTGTGTTCCAGTGCCTTCCCATTATGATCCCAAGGCCTTTTTCAAACGGGTAGGTAGGAGTATCATGGGTTTTGTGTGGGTGAATAGGACCCCGAGAGTAAAGAGGGTGTTTCTGGAGCGTAGTAGGGACAGGGGGGGGCTGGCGCTGCTGAATCTGTGCGGCTATTATTGGGCAGCCAATGCGGCGATGATCCGTAAGTGGTTAATGGAGGGAGAGGGGGCGGCGTGGAAGAGGTTGGAGATGGCGTCCTGTGTGGGCACGAGCCTGAGGGCGCTGGTGACGGCACCGCTGCCGCTCTCGCCGACAAGGTACACCACGAGTCTGGTGGTGGCGACGACGTTGAAGATCTGGGGTCAGTGGAGACGACACAGGGGCGAGGTGGGAGCCTTGGTGTGGTCCCCGATTCGGGAGAACCATCGGTTCGTCCCGGGAAGGATGGACGGGGGGGTTTCGGAGCTGGCATCGGGCAGTGATCAGAAGAATGGGGGACCTGTTTATAGATGGGACGTTTGCGAGCCTGGGGACATTGGAGAAGTTTGGGTTACCCCCGGGAAATGCTTTCACGTATATGCAAGTGAGGGCGTTTGTGAGGCGGCAGGTGAGGGAATTCCCGCTGCTCCCGGCACAGGGGACTCAGGAAAGGGTGATTTCGGGTGTATGGGTTGGAGAAGGCAGGATTTTGGCGATCTACCAGGAGCTGAAAGAAGAGGAGGAGGCCTCGGTGGAGGAGTTAAAGGGCAAGTGGGAGGAGGAACTTGGGGAGGAGATAGATGAGGGTCTGTGGGCTGATGCCCTGAGTAGGGTTAATTCTTCCTCCTCTTGCGCCAGGCTCAGCCTAATACAATTCAAGGTTACTCACAGAGCGCATATGACAGGGGCGAGGTTGAGTAGGTTCTTTGCGGTGGAGGATAGATGTGGGAGGTGCTCGAGAAGCCTGGCGAATCACGTCCACATGTTCTGGTCGTGCCCGGCACTGGATGGGTTTTGGAGGGGTTTCGCAAGGACTATGTCCAAGGTGGTGAAAGTCCAGGTCAAGCCGAGTTGGGGGTTGGCACTATTTGGGGTAACGGACGAGCCGGGAGTGCAGGAGGCGAAAGAGGCCGGTATCCTGGCCTTTGCGTCCCAGGTAGCCCGGCGGAGGATCTTGCTATTATGGAAGGACGCTGTTATAACCTGCCTGCTTACCATTGGCTGGGGACTAATGACAATCCCACAATCCTGTGGGAGTATGAGCTTCCCCAATGAGGGGGGCGGAGAAACCATTAGTAAACTCCAAGTATAAATAAAGCTGGCCAGTTTGGAACCAGCAGGAAGCAGTGTGCAGCAAGGGAAGTTGCTGCTGCTGTTATATATATATATATAATATATATATATATATATATATATATATATGTTATTGTAAATAAATGTTATTACCTTGTATCCTTAAAACTCGTGCTGGATTCTTCGTGGCCCTCACAAAACTGGCGACGAGGGTTAAAGTGAATAGCTGTCTACACTGCTGAAGTCACCTCCCTGGATTTTTGTTAGATACAGGTTTGAAGTTTTCTATTATACCATGCCTCTGTACGGACGTTTGGATGTTTTTGAGGCTGCGCTGGAAAGCTGGAACCAGTACGCACAACGGATGCGTTACTATTTCTGGGCAAACAATATCACCGAAAACGAGCGCCAGGTGGTCATATTGCTCACCGCCTGCGGTCCGCATACGTTTGGGGTGATTAGGAGCCTTACGTACCCAGCTGCGCCGGACACCAAAACGTTTGATGAACTTGTGAATATAGTGGGGCAACATTTTAACCCAACCCCATCCACGATAGTCCAGCGTTACCGGTTTAATACCACTGAGAGGACCCCTGGAGAATCCCTTGCCGATTTTCTATCCAGGCTACGCAGGATTGCGGAGTACTGTGACAATGGTGAGACCTTGTCAGAAATGTTACGCGACCGTTTGGTTTGCGGTATTAACAATGCGGCCACCCAGAGAAAGTTGTTAGCTGAGCCGACAAGACTTTTGAACAGGCCATTCAAATAGTATTGTCCCGAGAGAGCGCAGAACGAGGAGTGCAGGACCTACAGGGATTGGAAGTGCATGCCATGGGGCGCAACCCCTTCCGTCCGAAAACGTCCCCCCGCACTCCTGCGGTACCTTGGGCGAGGCGACGTCCGGACCGACGCCAGTGGCCGTCGGACATTCCTCCCCGAAGGGAGCATTCTCCAGAACCAATGGATGAGGAGCCATGTCAGTGTCAGACTTGTAGGCGCCGACCCCATCGCGGACGCCGGTCCTGGGGGCGCCAGAGGCGCCGTCGTTCCGACCGAAACTGGGACCAGCCATGGGGTCGTACCTTCCATGTGGATGAACCTGCGGCGACTACTCCTGAGGACGTGGAGACTGAGGACGACTGCCTGCAGCTGCATTGTGTGGCAGCTCCCCGTGTGGCCCCCATAAAGGTGACAGTACGGGTCAATGGTCACCCGCTTGAGATGGAGTTGGACACTGGCACAGCAGTCTCCATGATCGCCCAGAGGACAATCGACTGCATCAAGCAGGGTATACAGACCCTTACATTAACCGACTCACAGGCCAGGTTGGCCACCTACACGGGGGGACCAGTGGACATTGCAGGAACTACAATGACCCCTGTTGTTTATGGACGCCAGGAGGGGCGTTTCCCACTTATCGTGGTGCGCGGCCATGGGCCCAGCCTGTTGGGTCGGGACTGGTTGCGCCATTTGCGGTTGCAATGGCAGCACATCCTCCAAACAATTTCTGAAGGGTTGACTGAGGTGCTAGGACGATACCCAGATGTATTCCAGCCTGGTTTGGGGAAAATAAAAGGGGCCGTAGCCCGTATCCAAGTCGAACCAGGAGCCACGCCGCGCTATTTCCGGGCACGCCCGGTGCCTTACGCCTTGCTCGAGAAGGTAGAAGGGGAGCTCACTCGTTTGGAGAGTTTGGGTATTATCAGGCCCGTCCGTTTTGCTGACTGGGCAGCACCAATTGTACCTGTAATGAAGCCAGATGCCACAGTTCGCTTGTGTGGCGACTATAAACTTACAGTGAAGACGGCTTCCCGACTCGACCGATATCCAATGCCTCGCATAGAGGATCTCTACGCGAAGCTTGCAGGTGGACTCTCGTTCACAAAATTAGATATGAGTCACGCCTACCTGCAGTTGGAACTGGACCCTGCCTCCCGACCAGATGTAACGATTAATACACACCGGGGCCTGCATGAATATACACGGTTGCCCTTTGGAGTATCCTCTGCCTGCGCTATTTTTCAACGTGTTATGGAGGGCATTTTGAGAGGTTTACCACGAGTTGCTGTCTACTTAGATGACATTTTGATTACAGGGACGTCGGAGCAGGAACATTTGGAAAATCTGGAGGCTGTCCTTAGACGCTTTTCGGAGGCTGGAGTCCATTTACGTCGCACAAAGTGCGTATTTCAGGCTAAGGAAGTAGTCTACCTAGGTTATCGGGTGGACCGCGAAGGTTTGCACCCCGTCGCAGAGAAGGTGCGTGCGATTCAACAGGCCCCCGCCCCGACTGACACTTCGCATCTTCGTTCTTTTCTCGGTCTCGTAAACTATTACGGGTAGTTCCTCCCCAATCTGGCAACGACGCTTGCCCCTTTGCACCTGCTGCTAAAGAAAAATCACACCTGGGTTTGGGGTCAGCCGCAAGAAACCGCTTTCCGGCGGGTAAAGCAACAATTGTCGTCGTCTGGGTTACTAACCCACTATGATCCTGGAAAGCCTTTGCTCGTCACATGTGATGCATCCCCGTATGGTATTGGGGCCGTCCTGTCCCACAAGATAGAGAACGGGGCCGAGCGACCGATAGCTTTCGCCTCCCGCACATTGACTGCAGCGGAGAAAAAGTACGCGCAGATCGAGAAGGAGGGCCTGGCAGTGGTTTTTGCGGTGAAACGCTTCCACCAGTACGTGTATGGCCGCCATTTCACTATCGTGACTGATCATAAGCCTCTGCTGGGACTTTTCAGAGAGGATAAGCCAGTACCGCCCATTGCTTCCGCACGGATCCAGCGCTGGGCTTTGTTGCTCGCTGCATACGAGTATTCTCTGGAGCACAAACCAGGAACACAGATAGCAAATGCCGACGCACTGAGCCGATTGCCTTTATCGACCGGCCCCATGTCGACCCCCACGACCGGTGAGGTGGTTGCAACCCTAACTTTTATGGACACCTTGCCTGTCACAGATCCGTGAGTGGACCCAGACGGAGCCAGTCCTGTCAAAGGTTCGGCACATAGTCCTGTATGGTGGATAGCATAGACAGCTCCCAGGCGAGTTGCGGGCATTTTCCTCCAAGCTGTCAGAATTCAGCGTGGAAGACGGCATCCTCTTGTGGGGGACGCGTGTGATTGTCCCGGAAAAAGGCCAGGAGCTGATACTATCAGACTTGCACGATGGGCATTCAGGTGTGACCAAAATGAAAATGTTGGCCCGGAGTTATGTCTGGTGGCCAGGCCTCGACGCCGACAGTGAGAAGGTGGCCCAAAACTGCTCCATTTGCCAGGAGCATCAGAAGCTTCCGCCGGCCGCGCCCCTACATCACTGGGAATGGCCAGGGCGGCCTTGGGCACGCTTGCATGCAGACTTCGCAGGCCCTTTTCAAGGATCCATGTTCCTTCTATTAATTGACGCCCAGTCTAAATGGCTAGAGGTGCACAAGATGCAGGGGACAACGTCCTGTGCAACAATTGAAAAGATGCGTTTGTCCTTTAGTACGCATGGCCTCCCCGAGGTGCTGGTCACGGATAACGGCACTCCATTCACGAGTGAGGAGTTTGCGAGGTTCATGAAGATGAACGGCATACGCCATATCCGCACTGCCCCTTATCACCCGGCTTCAAATGGGTTGGCAGAGCGCGCAGTGCAGACATTCAAAAGAGGCCTAAAGAAGCAGTCTTCCGGATCAATGGACACGAGACTGGCTCGCTTTTTGTTTACGTATGGGACCACCCCCTATGCGGGTACTGGGGTAGCTCCCGCAGAACTCCTAATGGGCCGGAGACTTTGCACCCGCTTCAGTGTGGTTTTCCCGGACATTGCCGCAAAAGTACGCCGCACACAAGAACGGCAGGGACAGGGATTTTCTCAGCATCGGCCGATTCGGCAGTTTGCGCCCGGTGACCCAGTGTTCGTTTGGAATTTTGCTGGTGGTGCCCAGTGGGTTCCTGTCGTAATCCTTCGCCAAACTGGCCCTATATCTTACCAGGTGCAAGCCCAGGGTCGTCTCCAGCGTAAACATGTAGACCACGTTCGGTCCAGAAGACTATCCCCTCAAAAGATTCCCCGCCCCCGGAGCTCATTTCTACAGCCGCAGAGACCAGAGACAAGGGAAGGTCATCCTCACAAGTAGGATTTTGCCTCACTCGAAGCCTGCGCAGGTCGTTACAGAACCGAAAGGAGATGGAGACGCTGACATGACGGAGATGGAGACACAGGACGCATCAGAGGGGGAATTCTCGGGTCCACGGGCCATGGATGTACAACCGTTGCGCCGTTCATCACGGAAGCGCCGGTCTCCGTCTCGTTACACACCGCCTGATCCAGCGCCGCGTGCAAATGGTGTCTGGCCTGCGGCCAAACGAGTCCGACGCCCTCCTTCGCCAGGGTCTTCGGTGGATTCCTTGGACTTTGGGGGCGGGAGGGATGTTATAACCTGCCTGCTTACCATTGGCTGGGGACTAATGACAATCCCACAATCCTGTGGGAGTATGAGCTTCCCCAATGAGGGGGGGGGGCGGAGAAACCATTAGTAAACTCCAAGTATAAATAAAGCTTGCCAGTTTGGAACCAGCAAGAAGGAGTGTGCAGCAAGGGAAGTTGCTGCTGCTGTTTTATATATATATATATATATATATACACATATATATATATATATACATGTTATTGTAAATAAATGTTATTACTTTGTATCCTTAAAACTCGTGCTGGATTCTTTCTGGCCCTCAAAAGACGCAAAGCCTCCCAGTGCGGAAGCCTGGATAAATGACATGGCTGGGTTCATTAAGCTGGAGAGGATAAAGTTTGCCTTACGAGGGTCTGTGCAGGCGTTCTTCAGGCGGTGGCAACCGTTCCTAGACTATCTCACGGAGCGTTAGGAGGAGGTCAGCAGCAGCAGCAACCCAAGGGTGATGGGGGGGGGTCTCTTTCGGGGGGGGGGGGGGGAATTCAGGTGGGTGGGGAAGCTTCCCTACGGGTACCTTTGAATGTCATATCATGGGGGGGTTACTGTATATGGGGAAACCCAATGTAAAAGTTTTGTATAATTTTTGACTGCTGTGTTTGCGTTTCTTTCTTTTTGTTATTGGGGGGGGCGGGGTTTGTTGGAAAATTTGAATAAACTTTTTTTTTTTTAAAGTTAGGGTGACCACAACGGACGTATGCAAATTTCCCCCGCAACAGCCAATCAGCAGCTTCGCCAAGCTTCGCCAAGAAAAATTTGTGGAGGATCATAAAGGAGGAGAGAGGGGTTTGGGGAGGAAATTGCAGAACTCTGAGGCCCAGGCTGTTGAAGATATGGCTGTAATGGTGGAGTGAAGGAAGTGGGAATTGCATGTGGAGGAATGCATCGATCTTTGGAGGATTGTAGGGCTGGGAGAGAGGATGGAGATAGGAACAAGTAGGATTTTGATAAAATTTGAAAACCGGAATTGAGGTTTTTAATGAATCATTGATGGCCCAAGCACAGGTCAGCAAGCACAGGATTGACTAAGGGCATGACTCGACTCTGTGATTTTTCTTTTTCTTCTTTCTTTCACTTGTCCCACTTCCTGGGAGTTACTGCAGTTTTTTGTTCAGTCACTAACTAAACAAAGCTGCACTCTAACCTGGGTTTGACCTTGTCCCTTGACTCCTACCATCTAAATGAACAGGAGTGGCTTTTATTGCAGTATAATTTATGTGCTTTCTGAAGTTAAACCATAAAATTGTACTGTGGCTTTTATAACCTGACAACATTGTTTCCAGGAAATAGTTGTGCAATCTGTTAGACACTCGATTGAGATTTGACTGCCATGGAGATTTTTTCTGCTGTATTTCTGTTCACTGGAAGGAGTTTGCAATTGTTTGTAACATGGTAACAAGGGCAGCACGGTAGCATAGTGGTTAGCATAATTGCTTCACAGCTCCAGGGTCCCCGGTTCGATTCCCAGCTTGGGTCATTTTCTGTGCGGAGTCTGCACGTTCTCCCCGTGTGTGCGTGGGTTTCCTCCGGGTGCTCCGGTTTCCTCCCACAGTCCAAAGATGTGCAGGTTAGGTGGATTGGCCATGTTAAATTGCCCTTAGTGTCCAAAAATTGGCCTTAGGGTTGGTTGAATGGGGTTACTGGGTTATGGGGATTGGGTGGTGTGGGCCTCGGTAGGGTGCTCTTTCCAAGAGCCGGTGCAGACTAGATGGGCCGAATGGCCTCCTTCTGCACTGTAAATTCTATGATCTATGATCTACTCATTTTAAATGTGTGCTATCGATGCCCAGCTTTGCTCATTCCCATAGGTTGAATAGTGCTATAAATGAATAAGTCCATGAAGAAAAGGTTTGTAATAAGATCAGAGAATTTACTTTTAAAAAATAAAAATAAATTTTAGAGCATATTTAGGGGGGAAATTCATTTTTCCCCCCAATTAAGGGGCAATTTAGCGTGGCCAATCCACCTACCCTGCACATCCTTGGGTTGTGGGGGGGACACCCACACAGACACGGGGAGAATGTGCAAACTCCACACGGACAGTGAGCCTGGCCGGGATCGAACCCAGGTCCTCAGCGCTGTGAGGCAGCAGTACTAACCACTGCGCCACCGTGCCGTTCTAAGATCAGTATTTCATTGTGACACTGACTGCAGGTCATGAGCAATTCAGTCACCCCTGAGTTAAACAAAGGCGAGGGGAGTCAGATGAGTAAAACAAAGGAGACGTTTATTTATCATACGTACTATTTACAGAGGGGCCCGGATAAATCTCACCGGATCCTCTCTGTCAATCGGTTCCTATCTAATCGATCTCATATTCAACATGGTATCAGCCCCGTAGTTAGCGGGGAGCTCATACTCCTCAAGCCCTTGTGTTCCGTGCAGCTTATTACACTGAGTTTGTGTAAATTGGATTTTAAAATATTTATTTACAAGAGGTAGAGGAAAGGGGTTAAGTTGCAAGTTTGGCTTTGAATCCAGCTCTAAGTGACATGTATAAAAGAGCATTCTGAATCCAGTTCAAGCTTGCCTCATTCCTCACTAACTTTGCGATCTGGATGAAATTAGTATTGATCTCCATAAGGATGCTGTGCATCAATTATTCATCGAATGTTTGTCCCCACAGGGAAGTGTGGCCTGAAGGTGATGTTTTTGGTTCTTCTGACTTGCGTTTGGAGGACGAGTCCCAGTTGCTCAGACAAGTGCTGTTTGCAAAGTTACTCAGTAAGTTTTTTAGTCGCTGTCGTTTTGGTGTTCACAGTTTTGGGGCTTGTTTTGAAGATCCTCCAAATCCATTCTCTGCATCCCACAGGGCAGCCTGTTGCAGAGGCCGAGGAAACTGATGAATTCCGAGATGAAGAGATCGAAGAGGAGGAAACCGAATCAGTGAGAGTTAGAGAAAGTGAATTTAACTTCCTGGATTATCTCAAGAGGTAAACTATTCAAAAATACTTGTGTTTTTTAACATTAAGATTATTCTTATCCTATTGTGGTTGAATCTGCTTTTGCGCAATCCTCTGAAATCTCTGCATGGGGCTTTAAACTGTTCAATAGAAGTTTTAAAATAAATTAAGTTGGTGCATTGAATTAGCGAATACTAGTTTCATTTCTGGGGCAAAGACTCCAGGCCGGACTCTCTGAAGTAAACCTCTCTGCCTGCTAGCTGCAGCAGTTCCAAGTTGAATAAAACTTTGGCAGTCTTAGGACAACTCCTGCAGAGCAGGAATTCGTGACACCAAACCTATCTACAGGCTGATTCTAAACTGACCGTCTCAGTTGGGCTGTAAGGATAGCTTTTTTGGACGTCAGTAAGCCCTGTTTGCAATTCTCTTTCTTTCTCACCGTTCTTTTATCTGTTGCCTTTAGGTTTGCTAATGCTGGCGTCGTAAAACCTTACATTCTCCTACTGAAGGACTACCGACAGAACAGCACTCACACCAACCACTGCATTATAAAGATGCTCCACCGACTCGCATATAATCTGAAAATGGATACTCTTCTTTATCAACTGTCAGTATTCCACTTATTCAGTCACATTCTGGAAGATCCAGCAGCCAGCTCGTACCAAGTAGGTTGAATTTTCATCATTGTTATGTCATTTACTGGTTGGTGATTTGCAAAAAGACTTACTGTCGTGTACCATGTTGTACTATTTTGGAGCACTGTCTGTTCACTCATCGTCATCTGTCTCACTGACCTACCACTGAAAGATTATTTTGAAATTTGAGATTCAAGAGAAAATGTTTTTGGACGATATGCAGTGTATTAAGCTGCCAAATGATCACGGTTTCCCAACACTCCTGAAATTATATTCAGAGGATTTCACGTTTGGTTCCGTCATGGCTTACTGGATTACCTATTGAAATGGGACTGATGTAACAATTTGTCTCAAATTTAGCTGTTCTTGTTGTGAATTCCTACGGCAATTTAACTGTATTGTCATTTTAACTGATTTTGCCAAAAGTTCCATTGAAATTCTCCCCACACTCCTGAATTTGTGAGCCTAGTCAGGGGGCAGCACGGTAGCACAAGTGGTTAGCACAGTGGCTTCACAGCTCTAGGGTCCCAGGTTCGATTCCGGCTTGGGTCACTGTCTGTGCGGAGTCTGCACATCCTCCCCGTGTGTGCGTGGGTTTCCTCCCACAGTCCAAAGATGTGCTGGTTAGGTGGATTGGCCATGATTGCCCTTGGTGTCCAAAAAGGCTAGGAGGGGTTATTGGGTTACGGGGATGGGGTGGAAGTGAGGGCTTGGGCCAGACTCGATGGGCCGAATGGCCTCCTTCTGCACTGTATGTTCTAATGCCTGATCCTTCTCTTGCCTGACATCCACAAACAGAACATTTCTGATGAGGTTTTTAAAAAAATTGTCATTCACCACATTTGATGTGAGCATTGCTGGCTAGGACAGAATTTGTTGTTCATCCTTAATTGCTCTTGAGAAGGCTGGGGAGGCTGTGGCATAGTGGTATTGTCGCTGGACTAGTAAACCGGGTAATGCTCTGCGGACCCAGGTTCGAATCCCGCCACTGCAGATGGTGAAATTTGAATTCAATAAAAATCTGGAATTACGAAAAAAAGTCTAATGATGACCATTAAACCATTGCTGTAAAAAAAAACATCTGGTTCACTAAACGGGCGGCACAGTGGTTAGCACCAGGGTCCCGGGTGACTGTCAGTGTGGAATTGGTGACTGTGTGTGGAGTTTGCGCTTTCTCCCCGTGTCTGCATGGGTTTCCTCCGGGTGCTCCGGTTTCCTCCCACAGTCCAGAGATGTGCAGAGATTGGCCATGATAAATTGCCCCTCGGGGTTACGGGGATAGGGTGGAGGTGTGGACTTCAGTCGGGTGCTCTTTCCAAGGGCCGGTGCAGACTTGATGGGCTGAATGGCCTCCTTCTGTACTGTAGGGATTCTAACGTGATGGTGCCTTCCTGAACAAGGTACAGTCCACCTGGTGTAGTATACCCACAGTGCTTTGGTACAACTGGGTGGTTTGCTGGGCTATTACATAAGAACTAGGAGCAGGAGTCGGCCATCTGGCCCCTCGGGCCTGCTCCACCATTCAATGAGATCATGGCTGATCTTTTGTGGACTCAGCTCCACTTTCCGGCCCGAACCCCATAACTTTTAATCCCTTTATTCTTCAAAAAACTATCTATCTTTATCTTAAAAACATTGAATGAAGGAGCCTCTACTGCTTAACTGGGCAAGGAATTCCATAGATTCACAACCCTTTGGGTGAAGAAGTTCCTCCTAAACTCAGTCCTAAATCTACTTCCCCTTATTTTGAGGCTATGCCCCCTAGTTCTGCTTTCACCCGACAGTGGAAACAACCTGCCCGCATCTATCCTATCTATTCCCTTCATAATCTTATATGTTTCTATAAGATCCCCCCGCATCCTTCTAAATTCCAACGAGTACAGTCCCCGTCTACTCAACCTCTCCTCGTAATCCAACCCCTTCAGCTCTGGGATTAACCTAGTGAATCTCCTCTGCACACCCTCCAGTGCCAGTACATCCTTTCTCAAGTAAGGAGACCAAAACTGAACACAATACTCCAGGTGTGGCCTCACTAACACCTTATACAATTGCAGCAGAACCTCCCTAGTCTTAAATTCCATTTGCCTTCTTAATCACCTGTTGCACCTGAAAACCAACTTTTAGCGACTCATGCACTAGCACACCCAGGTCTCTCTGCACAGCAGCATGTTTTAATATTTTATCATTTAAATAATAATCCCTTTTGCTGTTATTCCTACCAAAATGGATAACCTCACATTTGTCAACATTGTATTCCATCTGCCAGACCCTAGCCCATTCACTTAGCCTATCCAAATCCCTTTGCAGACTTCCAGTATCCTCTGCACTTTTTGCTTTACCACTTATCTTAGTGTCGTCTGCAAACTTGGACACATTGCCCTTGGTCCCCAACTCCAAATCATCTATGTAAATTGTGAACAGTTGTGGGCCCAACACTGATCCCTGAGGGACACCACTAGCTACTGATTGCCAACCAGAGAAACACCCATTAATCCCCACTCTTTGCTTTCTATTAATTAACCAATAATCCTCTATCCATGCTACTACTTTCCCCTTAATGCCATGCATCTTTATCTTATGCAACAACCTTTTGTGTGGCACCTTGTCAAAGGCTTTCTGGAAATCCAGATATACCACATCCATTGGCTCCCCGTTATCTACCGCACTGTTAATGTCCTCAAAAAATTCCACTAAATTAGTTGGGCACGACCTGCCCTTTATGAACCCATGCTGCGTCTGTCCAATGGGACAATTTCCATCCAGATGCCTCGCTATTTCTTCCTTGATGATAGATTCCAGCACCTTCCCTACTACCGAAGTTAAGCTCACTGGCCGATAATTACCCGCTTTCTGCCTACCTCCTTTTTTAAACAGTGGTGTCACGTTTGCTAATTTCCAATCCGCCGGGACCACCCCAGAGTCTAGTGAATTTTGGTAAATTATCACTAGCGCATTTGCAATTTCCCTAGCCATCTCTCTTAGCACTCTGGGATGCATTCCATCAGGTCCAGGAGACTTGTCTACCTTTAACCCCATTAGCTTGCCCATCACTACCTCCTTGGTGATAACAATCCTCTCAAGGTCCTCACCTGTCATAGCCTCATTTCCATCAGTCACTGGCATGTTATTTGTGTCTTCCACTGTGAAGACCGACCCAAAAAACCTGTTCAGTTCCTCAGCCATTTCCTCATCTTCCATTATTAAATCTCCCTTCTCATCCTCTAAAGGACCAATATTTACCTTAGCCACTCTTTTTTGTTTTATGTCTTCGTAGAAACTTTTTTGTAGAAACTTTGTAGAAACTATTACAGAAGGACGTTCATTGCTGTGGACCTGGAGTCACATATAGGCCAGATAAGTAAAGACAGCAAATTCCCTCCTCTGCTGTGGGGCGGCACAGTGGCACAATGGTTAGTATTGCTGCCTCACAGCACCAGGGTCCCGGGTTCAATTTCGGCCTCTGGTGCGGAGTCTGCACGTTCTCCCCGTGTCTGCGTGGGTTTCCTCCCACAGTCCAAAGATGTGCGGGTTAGGTGGATTGGCCATGCTAACTTGCCCCTCAATGTCCAAAAGGTTAGGTGGGGTTACTGGGTTACACGGATAGGGTGGAGGCGTGGGCTTAAGTAGGGTAAAAGCAAATTACTGTGGATGCTGGAATCTGAAACGAAAGAGAAAATGCTGGAAAATCTCAGCAGGTCTGCCAGCATCTGTAGAGAGAGAAAAGAGCTAACGTTTCGAGTCCGATGACTCTTTGTCAAAGCTAACAGACCGAGAAAGTGGGAAATATTTATACTGTGGAGGGAGAATGAAAGATGAGTCATAGCCACAGAAACCCAGGGAACAGGGTGCTAATGGACACAGAAACCAAGGGGAAAGAGTGTTAATGGCAGTCCCCAGAGAGAACAAAAGATGTGAAAGGTCAAACAGCAGGGAAACTAACATCAGAGGATGAACTGTAGATGTGGGGGGAGGGGAACATAAGAACGAGGAGCAGGAGTCGGCCATCTGGCCCCTCGAGCCTGCTCCACCATTCATTGAGATCATGGCTGATCTTTTGTGGACTCAGCTCCACTTTCCGGCCCGAACACCATAACCCTTAATTCTTCAAAAAACTATCTATCTTTATCTTAAAAACATTTAATGAAGGAGCCTCTACTGCTTCACTGGGCAAGGAATTCCATAGATTCACAACCCTTTGGGTGAAGAAGTTCCTCCTAAACTCAGTCCTAAATCTACTTCCCCTTTATTTTGAGGCTATGCCCCCTAGTTCTGCTTTCACCCGCCAGTGGAAACAACCTGCCCGCATCTATCGAGGGCAGCACGGTAGCATAGTGGTTAGCACAATTGCTTCACAGCTCCAGGGTCCCAGGTTCGATTCCCGGCTTGGGTCACTCTCTGTGCGGAGTCTGCACGTTCTCCCCGTGTGTGCGTGGGTTTCCTCCGGGTGCTCCGTTTCCTCCCACAGTCCAAAGATGTGCAGGTTAGGTGGATTGGTCATGCTAAATGCCCTTAGCGTCCAAAATTGCCCTTAGTGTTGGGTGGGGTTACTGGGTTATGGGAATAGGGTGGAGATAAGGGCCTGGGTAGGGTGCTCTTTCTAAGAGCTGGTGCAGACGCGATGGGCTGAATATCCTCCTTCTGTATTGTAAATTCTATGATCCTATCTATTCCCTTCATATTTTATACGTTTCTATAAGATCCCCCTGGCATCCTTCAAAATTGCAACGAGTACAGTCCCAGTCTACACAACCTCTCCTCGTAATCCAACCCCTTCAGCTCTGGGATTAACCGAGTGAATCTCCTTTGCACACCCTCCAGTGCCAGTACGTCCTTTCTCAGGTAAGGTGACCAAAACTGAACACAATACTCCAGGTGTGGCCTCACTAACACCTTATACAATTGCAGCAGAACCTCCCTAGTCTTAAACTCCATCCCTCTAGCAATGAAGGACAAAATTCCATTTGCCTTCTTAATCACCTGCTGCACCTGTAAACCAACTTTTTGCGACTCCTGCACTAGCACACCCAGGTCTCTCTGCACTGCAGCATGTTTTAATATTTTATCATTTAAATAATAATCCCTTTTGCTGTTATTCCTACCAAAATGGATAACCTCACATTTGTCAACATTGTATTCCATCTGCCAGACCCTAGCCCATTCACTTAGCCTATCCAAATCCCTCTGCAGACTTCCAGTATCCTCTGCACTTTTTGCTTTACCACTTATCTTAGTGTCGTCTGCAAACTTGGACACATTGCCCTTGGTCCCCAACTCCAAATCATCTGAAGGACACCACTAGCTACTGATTGCCAACCAGAGTGGGAAGGGGGAAGCAAAGAGGAGAAAGGTGAAGGAAGGTGGATAAGATTGGGAAGGAAATTGAATATATATTAAGAAAGAAAGAAATGGTAAAAGACAGTTAAAATGAAATGAAAACAAATGGATCGAGGTGGGGTAGAGCTGATCATCTGAAGTTGTTGAATTCGATGTTCAGGCTGTAGCGTGGTTAACTGGAAGATGAGATGTTGTTCCTCCAGTTGCTGGAGGAACAACATCTCAACGCAAACTTTGAAATCATCGCCATTTCTGAGACCAGCTTTTTATTAATTGATTTATTCACAGATTAATTAATTAATTGAACTTGAGTTCCCCAGCTGCTGTGGTGAGATTTGAACCCTGTCTCCAGAGTATTAAGCCAGGCCTCTAGATTACTGTCCAGTGACATTCCCAGTATGTTACATTCCCCCCCCCCCCCCCTAACTATAAAGTGGTTGGGGCTGACATCCTCCCCCTGGATGAATAAGGTCCCCTGCTAGTTACTTACCAGGGTTAAATCCAGAATTGTAGTCCGGGAAACCACCCGACTGTCTTGTCCGTCTGTGTTCAGCAGCCGTTAATCTCTATCCTGTTCCTTTTCACAACAGGAGCTGGTGAAGTTCTGCAAGTATGTCCTGAGCAGATTCTTTACTTTAGCTGCTAGTAACAACAAGGCTTATGTGGAACTGCTGTTCTGGAAGAATATTGCAACCATTCGAGAAATGACTGAGGGTTACAGGACGGATGATGAAAGGTAATTGAGCATGAGAGCTTGGGAGGTGTTGGTCTTCTATACTATGCTCATAGTGCTCCCGGAACTAAAACAATCAGTTAATCAAATGGTCAGGGTGCAAAAATGTTACTGAAGTTTTGATAACGTTGACAATCCTCATTTTTAGATGGAGCACCTGATCCGTACTGTGGCCTGTGTGGACCTGAAATAATTGATTGTTACTAGATTGTTTGTTTGCCGAAGTGGACTTGGCCGCTAAGGCTTTGTGCTGACTACACGAGTATTTCATAGAATTTACAGTGCAGAAGTGCATTCTTTCTGTGGTAATCGAGTGGAAGAAGCTGGGATTATAGAATCAGGGCAGCATGGTAGCACAAGTGGTAGCACTGCGCCAGGGTCCCGGGTTTGATTCCGGCTTGGGTCACTGTCTGTGCGGAGTCTGCACATCCTCCCCGTGTGTGCGTGGGTTTCCTCCAGGTACTCCGGTTTCCTCCCACAGTCCAAAGATGTGCAGGTTAGGTGGATTGGCCATGATCAATCGCCCTTAGTGACCGAAAAGGTTAGGAGGGGTTACTGGGGTTACGGGGATATGGGTGGAAGTGAGGGCTTAAGTGGGTCGGTGCAGACTCGATGGGCTGAATGGCCTCCTTCTGCACTGTATGTTCTATAATAGTTCACAGCAGGCACAGGCGCAAGTGGATTTCCGTTTGCAGTTGTGAGAATGATTGTTTTTGACTTTTTACAGTGGAGAAAGCAAGAAGGGTCCAACTTGGTCATCTGAGGAAGAGGAGGAACTTGAAACTTTGTATCTAAGATTCAAAGAGGAACAAGGAGGTATGTATTGTATTTGGGTTATTTCTGAATATATCCCACACCAAGTGTGCGACTGACGTTTCTCCCCAACAGTTTCATTTCAATTCCACTACATAGAATTTTACAGCCCAGGAGAAATCCATTTGGCCCATCATGCCTGTGCTAGCTCTTTGAAAGAGCTATGCAGTTAGTCGCACTGTCCTGCTCTTTCCTCATCGTCTTGTAATTTATTCTCTTGTCAGTCCCATTGGACGAAGCATCGAGAAGCAGAGGGACACAGATTTAAAATAAGAAATAGGGACATGAGGAAAAACCTTTTCACACAGCAAGTGATTGGGATCTGGGACGCGCTGCCCAAGAGCATGGTGGAGGCAGATTCAATCAAGGGGCGAAATTCTCCGGTATCGGCGCGATGTCTGCCGACCGGTGCCCAAAACGGCGCAAATCAGTCGGGCATCGCGCCGCCCCAAAGGTGCGAAATGCTCCGCATCTTTGGGGGCCGAGCCCCAACCTTGAGGGGCTAGGCCCGCGCCGGACTGATTTCCGCCCCGCCAGCTGGCGGAAAAGCCCTTTGGTGCCCCACCGGCTGGCGCGGAAATGACATCTCCGGGCGGCGCATGCGCGGGAGCGTTAGCGGCCGCTCACGGCATCCCCGCGCATGCGCTGTGGAGGGAGTCTTTTCCGCCTCTGCCATGGTGGAGACTGTGGCGAAGGCGGAAGGAAAAGAGTGCCCCCACGGCACAGGCCCGCCCGCGGATCGGTGGGCCCCGATCGTGGGCCAGGCCACCGTGGGGGCACCCTCTGGGGTCAGATCACCCCGCCCCCCCCCCCCCCCCAGGACCCCGGAGCCCGCCCGCGCCGCCTTGTCCCGCCAGTAAGGTAGGTGGTTTAATCTACGCTGGCGGGACAGGCATTCTAGCAGCGGGACTTCGGCCCATCCGGGCCGGAGAATCGCGGGGGGGGGCCCGCCAACCGGCGCGGCGCGATTCCCGCCCCCGCCGAATATCCGGTGCCGGAGAATTCGGCAACTGGCGGGGGCAGGATTCACGCCAGCCCCCGGCGATTCTCCGACCCAGCGGGGGGTCGGAGAATCTCGCCCAAGGTGTCAGAAGGGAATTGACTCATTATCTGAAAATGAAAACGTTGCGGTGTTTAATTGCTTCACAGAGAATTTTATATCCTGATGATTACAGACACATATTTGGAAAGTAAGATCGAGGCAATGTGATTTTTCATTTTACAGATAAAGATGTCATTGACAATATCATGGAACATATTAAAAATGACTTGAGGACCAGAAAACAGATTGCTGCCAAACTCGTTCAGATGAATCTGGTGGATAGTGTAAGAGACTTAAAACGTGTCAAGTAAGTTTTTGGTGTTGCATAGCTACTAAAGTACTGGCGGTGGAATCCTGGTCGTCAAAACTTTCAAATGTGGCACCAAGCAACACAGTTGAGAAACTGGTTGGTTCAGGAGGATGGTCATTTCCCTCGACTTGCTTCATAATTGTACCATAGGCGGCAGTGGCACAATTCATTGGCACTCCGCGGTGAAGCAGTAACATGCGAGTTTGTTCACATACAGGGTTCATTGTCGTACCCGAGATGTAGACGGGCAAATGGAAGACAGATTTGAGGACAGCTTCTCCCAGGTTATTCTTCATTGCAGCCTAACAGCTCACTTTGAAGTAGAATTGGAGGAAGTAAATAATGTTCTATTACCCCATCTTCCTTAATCAGTCTCTTCCGCCTATCCCTCTCGGGTATTCTCAAGAGCAAAGCCTTTAGAACCAAGGTTTGGGAGAGTTACGGCTGCCTTGTTTTGAAATTCACTTTGTAACATCTTGTTTTTGCTGTTTTAAGGAAGGGAACTAAGATTGTGCTTTGGAGGGAGGAGCAGGAGGTGGAGCTTGAGACGTTGTTTGTGGAGTTCAGAGGATCAGATGGTAAGTTGTAAGTAGCTGCAATTAATTTGCTTCCATCATTTTTGAAAATGTACTGAGAATTTTTTGAGCATGTGACCAGGTGCGTGGATGAGGGTAGTGCACTTGATGTGGGGCAGCACGGTAGCACAAGTGATTAGCACTGTGGCTTCATAGCGCCAGGTTCCCAGGTTCGATTCCCTGCTGAGCCACTGTCTGTGTGGAGTCTGCACATCCTCCCCGTGTGTGCGTGGGTTTCCTCCGGGTGCTCCGGTTTCCTCCCACAGTCCAAAGATGTGCAGGTTAGGTGGATTGGCCGTGATAAATTGCCCTTCGTGACCAAAAAGGTTAGGAGAGGTTATTGGGTTACGGGGATAGGGTGGAAGTGAGGGCTTAAGTGGGTCGGTGCAGACTCGATGGGCCAAATTTCCTCCTTCTGCACTGTATGTTCTATGTAGTTTAAATGGATTTCAGCAAAGCCTTTGACAAGGTCCCACATGGGAGGCTTATAAAGAAGGCAAATGCACATGGGATACAGGGTAACTTGACAAGGTGGATTCAAAATTGGCTTAGCTGTAGGAGTCACAGGGTGATGAAAGTTGGCTGCTTTAGTGACTAGGAAGCCAGTGTCCAGTGGGGTACCACAGGGATCTGTGCTGGGGCCCCTATTGTTTGTCACTTATATAAACGACATGGATGACTATGTGGGGGGGTAGGATCAGTACGTTTGTGGATGACACAAAGATTGGTGCTGTATAGAACTTTGGTGAGGCCACAGCGGGAGCACTGCGTGCAATTCTGGTCGCCACGTTATAGGAAGGATGTGATTGCACTGGAGGGGGTGCAGTGGAGATTCACCAGGATGTTGCTGGGATGGAACGTTTCAGTTATGAAGAGAGGTTGGTCAGGCTTGGGTTGTTTCGCTGGAGCAGAGAAGACTGAGGGGCGACCTGACCGAGGTGGACAGGATTATGAGGGGTGTGGACAGGGGGGGATCGGGAGCAGCTGTTCCCCTAAGTTGAAGGGTCAGTTACGAGGGAGACATAAGCTCAAGGTGAGGGGCAACAGGTTTGGGGGGATTTAGGGAAAACCTTTTTACCCAGAGGTCTGGAACTCACGGCCTGGGAGGGTGGTAGAGGCGGGTTGCTTCACATCCTTTAAAAAGTACCTGGGTGAGTACTTGGCACGTCTTAACATTCAAGGCGATGGGCCGAGTGCTGGCAAGTGGGATTAGGTAGGCATGACCTGCCTTTCATGTGTCGGTGCAGACTTGATGGGCCGAATGGCTTCTTCTGCACTGTATTGTTTCTGTGATCATAAAACAGTCCCTCGCTTTCTCTGACACAGCCAATTGTTGAGGCTCTTTCACCACAAGCTGAAGCTTTCAAATTCACATGTAAAACGGGTCAAATCTTCAATGTGTCAGCCTGTTACGACTTAATTACGCATTGCCTTGACCAGTTGAAACCCTTTCAAATGATACATTCGACATCCAGGTTTCGAATGAAAACTCAATAAATTGTCCATAAACTTACAACCTGAGGAAAAAGGACAAAATGCAATTGATGAAATTTATGTCTGTATCTGCAGATGTCCTTGGTAATATCATGAAACGCATAACTTGCAAGCGATCGAGACCCAGGATTATCGAAAAGCTGATCAGTATGGGCCTTGTTTCTGATAGAAAAGAACTCTACAAGAAGCGGAGGAAACTACCAAAAGCAGCAAATCAGGTCCTCTTGTGTTACTGTCTAATCCCAAAATCTCTGCCAATTGAAGTTTTTGTTGTGGCATTATAGTGGGAATTGGGCCTGCACATCTTTGTGTTGTGGGGGCGAAACCCACGCAAACACTGGGAGAATGTGCAACCTCCACACGGACAGTGACCCAGATCCGGGATCGAACCCGGGTCCTTGGCGCCGTGATGCAGCAGTGCTAACCACTGCGCCGCCATGCTGCCCTGTGAGGCAGCAGTGCTAACCACTGTGCCACCAAGCTGCCCTGTGAGACAGCAGTGCTAACCACTGCGCCACCGTGCTGCCCTGTGAGGCAGCAGTGCTAACCACTGCACCACCGTGCTGCCCCGTGATGCAGCAGTGCTAACCACTGCGCCACCCTGCCACCCCAGAATTGCAGTCTTGCCAACAAAAAAAGATATAATGGTCCTTAGGAACAGGAGTAAACCATTCATTCCCATGGACCAGTTAGATCATGGCTGAGCTGTACTTCAACTCCATTTTCCCACCTTGGTCCATTTCCCTTGACCCCATAGAATCCCTACAGTGCAGAAGGAGGCCATTCGGCCCATTGAGTCTGCACCGACCCTCCAAAAGAGCATCTTACTGAGGCCCACTCCCCCACCCTATCCCTGTAACCCTGTGTATTGATCATGGCCAACCCACCCGACCTGCACATCTTTGGATTGTGGGAGGAAACCGGAGCACCCGGAGGAAACCCATGCAGACACTGGGAGAACGTGCAAACTCTGTGCGGGCCGTGACCCAAGCCAGAAATCGAACCCGGGACCCTGGTGCTATGAGGCAGCAGTACTAACCACTGTGCCGCATACCCAACAAAAATCTATTGACCTTGGTTTTGAAAGCTCCAATCGCCCCACAGCCTCAACAACATTTTGGGGGTGAATGTTCCAGATTTCGCTTTTGTGTGAAATAAGTGCCTCCTGAGTAACGTGGCTCCACTTTTAAGATTCTGTCCCCTCGTTCTTGACTTCCCCACCAGAGGAAATAGTTCTTCTATATCTACAGTATTGAATCTTTTAACATTCTTGTATTATCAAAGGGGTATAGGTCAAGTCTGTTTGATAATTTTCAGATGTTTAATGCCCAGTAATGAACTTTTGTTCTATAGAATCTTGTAGGTATTGAGTAAATGTTAGTAGGTAATTTTTTTGTTCCTTTTTTAAAAATTTGACGCATTGTCGGTGCGCGTACTTGAATTTGAAGTGATTTGTGTGACTTGCTGTCAGCGAGGGGACCCTGCTGCTCATGCCCTCTGCAGAATTTTAGGATTTAGTTATTTGGTTTTCAGTATGCTCTTTCCTGAGCCTAAAGTGTGAAATGTTTTTTCAAAAGCTAACAATGAGCACTGTTATGGGCCAGGGTTTAGAGAGCCCCAAAGTGTATCATGGAGTTCACCTGACCCACAACTTTTACTAGATTGTGGTGTGGGGAGCACATGGCCCACTCTACAGGGGTGGGACAGCAGAAATGGAAAAGTATTTTTCAAAGCAAAACAATGTTTATTCTATGAACTCAAGTTAACCGTTTTAAAACATACAGTGAACATTTTAGCAACCATCAATTCAAATACAACCCCCAAAAAATACAATACTAAGTAATGCTTAATAACTTCCCAAACAACATCCAGAAAACAGAAGAAACACCTTTTAACAGAAGCACATCAGGTTTACATTCACTACTGAAACCAGTTACAATTCTGAATTCACCAAATGATCAAGAGATAGTCTTTTCATGGCAGAGAGATCAACAGTACACCTGCTCTGTCTGGCTTCAGCTCCAACACTGAAAACGAAACCAAAAAGACAGGCACACCCAAGCTTTTCTCAAAGTGAAACGAAAAAGCAGAACCAGAGCTCGGCTCCACCCACACTCTGACATCACTGCAGTAACATGAGCAGCCAAACGTTTCTTAAAGTGACATTCTCATGACAGCACATTGATCTACTTGGATAAAGAGAAATTTTGCTCATTTGGTGTTTGCCTGGAAAAGAAAGTTTCTAAAAAGCAGCTAAGTTGTATGAGGCGCTAACCCTGATTTTTTTATTTCAGGAGGAAGAGGAGGATTTTCTGAATGATCTGGGTTATGATGCTGTTCAGGGGTCGTCTGAGGAGGAGGATGAACTGGATGAAGATGACAGTAGTGAGGATGAGAGGGGAGCGTTAACAATTAAATCCACATCGAGATATGCTGCAAAAGGAGATGGGCAAAAGATGGGCGGGAGGGAGCCTGACCCAGCAATCCCAAATCTGTGCTGCACACTTCAGCAACAAGGTGATTTTTTAAATCAAAACCTAGTCTTTCAGTTGGTTCATTGCAAAGGTTTTGGAAAGACAACCGTTTGCCGTCCCCGTGTTGGATGGGACAAATTGTGGTAATGTGGCTTTATTGCTTCATTTGACCTGATAAATAAATCTTGGGGTAGGGGGAAGAATTGTCAAAGGGCTGCAGAAAAGAAAGAAAGAGTTAATGTATTGTGCAGTGGAGTTGCACGCTGGCCTTTTAGCTGTGGGAGCTGGGTTTGAATCCAGTATATGGACAGTATTCGTCCCAGAGGGGGGTATGGGTTCATGTCACCTAATTGACACACGCAGACCACAGGATGATGGGTGTGTGAGATGCCAATGTTGTAATGTAGGAAACCCTGTTATTACCATTGCAAAATCCGGGCAGTCATCTGTTTATGGAAGTGGAGGAGAAATTAAATAACGGTGACTTATTTTGATACCAGTACTTATTTCTGACTATTCTGAACTCTGTGGTCTCCTCGGTGTTCATGTTTCTCTTCTATCTCACCGTACCCATTCAAAGGGTTCTGGAAACCTTTTTCGAAAATGTGGGTTTTAATCTGGAATAAAAATCTGGTAAGGTTCCAGCAACACATGGCACTTGTGAGTTACAATGGATTAAAAAGATTCCTTTCACTTTCTGATTCCAGGACTCTCAGGCCCACTTCTGTGGCTGCAGAACTGCCTCAACAGAACAGCAGACAAGCGAGAAGATGATGGTCAGTACTTTATTACAATTTCTGATCGAAAGACACTGTACTTTATCAAAGTACAGAGAAAATTACAGCACAGGATCAGTCCCTTCGGCCCTCCCAGCCTGCACCAATCCAGATCCTTTATCTAAACCTGTCGCCTATTTTCCAAGGATCTACTTCCCTCTGTTCCCCGCCCGTTCATATATCTGTCTAGATGCATCTTAAATGATGTTATTGCGCCCGCCTCTACCACCTCTGCTGGCAAAGCGTTCCAGGCACCCACCACCCTCTGCGTAAAAAAACTTTCCACACACATCTCCCTTAAACTTTCCCCCTCTCACCTTGAAATCGTGACCCTTGTAATTGACACCCCCACTCTTGGAAAAAGCTTGTTGCTATCCACCCTGTCCATACCTCTCGTAGTTTTGTAGACCTCAATCAGGTCCCCCCTCAACCTCCGTCTTTCCAACGAAAACAGTCCTAATCTACTCAACCTTTCTTCATACCTAGCACCCTCCATACCAGGCAACATCCTGGTGAACCTCCTCTGCACCCTCTCTAAAGCATCCACATCCTTCTGGTAATGTGGCGACCAGAACTGCACGTAGTATTCCAAATGTGGCCGAACCAAAGTCCTATACAACTGCAACATGACCTGCCGACTCTTTATATTTTGCTGTATTCTCTGACAGTCCTCCTCGCTATCTGCAACTCCACCAATCTTAGTATCATCTGCAAACTTGCTAATCAAACCACCTATACCTTCGTCCAGATCATTTATGTATATCACAAACAACAGTGGTCCGAGCACGGATCCCTGTGGAACACCACTAGTCACCTTTCTCCATTTTGAGACACTCCCTTCCACCACTCCTCTCTGTCTCCTGTTGCCCAGCCAGTTCTTTATCCATCTAGCTAGTACACCCTGAACCCCATGAGACTTCACTTTTTCCATCAACCTGCCATGGGAAACTTTTATCAAACGCCTTACTGAAGTCCATGTATATGACATCTACAGCCCTTCCCTCATCAATTAACGTTGTCACTTCCTCAAAGAATTCTATTAGGTTTGTAAGACATGACCTTCCCTGCACAAAACCATGCTGCCTATCACTGATAAGTCTATTTTCTTCCAAATGTGAATAGATCCTATCCCTCAGTATCTTCTCCAACAGTTTGCCTACCACTGACGTCAAGCTCACAGGTCTATAATTCCCCGGATTATCCCTGCTACCCTTCTTAAACAAAGGGACAGCATTAGCAATTCTCCAGTCCTCCGGGACCTCACCTGTGCTCAAGGATGCTGCAAAGATATCTGTTAAGGCCCCAGCTCTTTCTTCCCTCGCTTCCCTCAGTAACCTGGGATAGATCCCATCAGGATCTGGGGACTTGTCCACCTTAATGCCTTTTAGAATACCCCAAACTTCCCCCTTCCTTATGCCGACTTGACCTAGAGTATTTAAACATCCATCCCTAGCCTCAACATCCGTCATGTCCCTCTCCTTGGTGAATACCGATGCAAAGTACTCATTAAGAATCTCACCCATTTTCTCTGACTCCACGCATAAATTCCCTCTTTTGTCTTTGAGTGGGCCAATCCTTTCTCTAGTTACCCTCTTGCTCCTTATATACGAATAAAAGGCTTTGGGATTTTCCTTAACCCTGTTAGCCAAAGATATTTCATGACCCCTTTCAGCCAACTTTATTGCGCGTTTGAGATTTGTCCTACTTTCCCGATATTCCTCCAAAGCTTCACCAGTTTTAAGTCGCCTAGATCTTATGTATGCTTCCTTTTTCATCTTCGCTAGTCTCACAATTCCACCCGTCATCCATGGTTCCCTAATCTTGCCATTTCTATCCCTCATTTTCACAGGGACATGTCTGTCCTGCACTCTAATCAACCTTTCCTTAAAAGACTCCCACATTTCAAATGTGGATTTACCCTTAAACAGCTGCTCCCAATCCACATTCCCTAGCTCCTGACGAATTTTGCTATACTTGGCCTTTCCCCAATTTAGCACTCTTTCTTTAGGACCACTCTCCTCTTTGTCCATGAGTATTCTAGAACTTATGGAATTGTGATCGCTATTCCCAAAGTAATCGCCAACTGAAACTTTAACCACCTGGCCGGGATCATTCCCCAATACCAGGTCCAGTATGGCCCCTTCCCGAGTTGGACTATTTACATACTATTTACATAAAAATCAAACACTTAAGCACCTTCCTGATTCCCAAGCTGCACTCCGGCTCCCTCTCTCTCTCCCGCTCCCGGACATGAAGGCCGCTGGAACCTGGGGGCAAGTTTAAACACCTACCTGAATCCCAAGCTGCACTCGCTGTGCTCCGTCCCCCTCTCTCTCCCGCTCCCGGAAATGAAGGCCGCTGGAAGGTGGGGGCAAGTTTAAACACCTACCTGAATCCCAAGCTGCACTCGCTGCGCTCCGGCTCCCTCTCTCTCTCCCGCTCCCGGAAATGAAGGCCGCTGAAACCTGGGGGCAAGTTTAAACACCTACCTGAATCTCAAGCTGCACTCGCTGCACTCCGGTTCTCTCTCTCTCTCCCGCTCCCAGAAATGAAGGCCGCTGGAACCTGGGGGCAAGTTTAAACACCAACCTGAATCCCAAGCTGCATTCCGGCTCCCTCTCTCTCTCCCGCTCCCGGACATGAAGGCCGCTGGAACCTGGGGCAAGTTTAAACACCTACCTGAATCCCAAGCTGCGCTCCAGCTCCCTCTCTCTCTCCCGCTCCCAGAAACGAAGGCCGCTGGAACCTGGGGGCAAGTTTAAACACCTACCTGAATCCCAAGCTGCGCTCCGGCTCTCTCTCTCTCTCCCGAAAATGAAGGCCGCTGGAACCTGGGGGTCCGTCTTGGTTCGTGTTGATTCATGCCCAATGTATTGCTGGTGCCCTGTGCTGGAACGTCAGTCCAATTCAAACTTAAATTTAAGAACACTTACAATGTCTCTGCCACACATGCATGGTAACCCAGCTGAGTTCCTGAGTGAATGCTTCCTGCTAGTTAGGAAAATCTGAAGGATTGTCACTGCCTTTATGTGCTGTTGGTAGCAGGTTTCAGAATAACATAGGCAGAAAGAAAGACTCTCACTTCTGTGGCACCTTTCACAACCTTCAGACATCCCAAAATGCTTTACACCCAAGGAAGTACTTTTGAAGCGTAGTCACTGTTATAATGTAGGAAACACAACAGCGTGCACAGCAGGATCCTACAGATAGCAATTTGATAATGACTAGATCATCTGGTTTTTTTTGTGTGTGTTGCTGACTGTGGGGTAAATAGTGGCCAGGGCACTGGAGATAACTCCCTTGTTCTTCTTCGAAATAGTGTTGTGGAGGGCAGCACGGAGGCGCAGTGTTAGCACTGCTGACACACGGTGCCGAGGTCCCAGGTTCGATCCCGGCTCTGGGTCACTGTCCGTGTGGAGTTTGCACATTCTACCCGTGTTAGCGTGGGTTTCGCCCCCACAACACACAGATGTGCCGGGTCGGCGGATTGGCCACGCTAAATTGCCCCTTAATTAAAAAAAAAGAAGAATTGTGTACTGTAAATTGTAGTGTTACGGGATCTTTTACATGCACCTGTGAGGTGGAGTACTACCGAGTGAGCCATAGCTGACACTTTAATAAGTTAAAAGCAAATTACTACAGAATCTGAAACAGAAACGGACAATACTGGACAATCTCAGCAGGTCTGACAGCCTCTGTGGAGAGGGACGAGAGCTGACATTTCGATGAGTCTTTGTCAAAGGGACAGAACTAGAAATGGGGTCAGATTTAGCCTGTTGTTGGGGGGGGGGGGGGGGGCTTGGAGTGATGGGGCTGGATAGGGGGCCAGCGATAGGTGAAGATTGACAAAGGTGCCGTGGACAGAAAGACAAACGGAATATAAATACGGTTGATTAAGGCTAAGAAGGGAGCTGATAGCGACACATAAAGAGATTCAAATGTGTAAATAGCAGAACAAAGGACACACTGTATGGGCAGCACGGTACCATAGTGGTTAGCACAATTGCTTCACAGCTCCAGGGTCCCAGGTTCGATTCCGGCTTGGGTCACTGTCTGTGCGGAGTCTGCACATCCTCCCCGTGTGTGCGTGGGTTTCCTCCGGGTGCTCCGGTTTCCTCCCACAGTCCAAAGATGTGCGGGTTAGGTGGATTGGCCATGATAAATTGCCCTTAGTGTCCAAAATTGCCCTTAGTGTTGGGTTGGGTTATGGGGATAGGGTGGAGGTGTTGACCTTGGGTAGGGTGCTCTTTCCAAGAGCCGGTGCAGACCCGATGGGCCAAATGGCCTCCTTCTGCACTGTAAATTCTATGAAAGGGCAACTAGGAACAGGGAAGAAATAATGGCCCAAGTTGGGTGGGGAGGGGGACAGTGGTGAGGGGAAAACAGAACAATGGATGGAATGAAAATAAGTTTATAGAATTAAAAATGGGGTGAAGGTGGAGGAGAGAGTTCACAGTCTGAAGTTGTTGAACTCGATGTTCGGTCCGGAAGGCTGTACTGTGCCTAATTGGAAGATGAGGTGCTGTTCCTCCAATTAGCGCTGGGCTTCACTGGAACATTGCAGCAGGCCAAGGACGGACATGTGGGCATGAGAGCAGGGCGGTAAACTGAAATGGCAGCGACAGGAAAGACTGGGTCCTGCTTGCGGACAGACCGGAGGTGTTCTGCAAAGCGGTCACGTCTGCGTTTAGTCTCGCCAATGTAGAGTAGACTGCATTGGGAGCAGCAACTGTAATAGACCAGATTGAAGGAGGTGCACATGCTGCCTCACTTGTAAAGGCCCTGGGATGGTGAGCAGAGATGAGGTAGAGGGGCAGGTGTTACACCTTATGCGATTGCATGGGAAGGTGCCATGGGAAGAGGGTGAGGTGTTGGGAGTGATGGAGGAGTGGACCAGGGTGTCCCGGAGGGAACGGTTCCTGCGGAATGCTGACGCAGGAGTGAGGGGAAGATGTGTTTGATGATGGCAGCATGCATGCTGCAATTGGCAGAACTGGTGGAGGATGATTCTTTGAATGCAGAGGTGAAACGTGCTGTACTTAGCACTTTGGGGTGAAAGGTGAGGACAAGGGGGACGCTAGCCAGGTTCTGGGAGGCGAAGGGGTGAGGGCAGAGGTGTGGGAGATGGGTCGGACATGGTTAAGCGCCCTGGCATCATCAGAACAGATGCGATGGAGGTGAAGGAACTGGGAGAATTGGATGGAGCCCTTACAGGGTGTCGGGTGTGAAGAGCTGCAGTCAAGGTAGCTGTGGGAGTCGGTGGGTTTGTAATGGATACTAGTGGACAGTCCCCAGAAATGGAGATAGAGGTCAAGGAAGAGAAGTGAAGTGTCAGAGATGGACTATGTGAAGGTGAAAGAGGGGGAGAAGTTCGGTTGGATGGAGGAGAGTGGTGCTGGATGGGGATTGTTCAGGCCTCTGTTCGAGGAAGAAGCAGAGAGCCCTCAGACCAGCCTGGTGGGGAATGGAGGTATAGAGGTATTGGACATCCTGGTGGGGAATGGAGGTATAGGGGGATTGGAAATCCTGGTGGGGAATGGAGGTATAGGGGGATTGGAAATCCTGGTGGGGAATGGAGGGAGAGGGATTGGACACCCTGGTGGGGAATGGAGGGAGAGGGATTGGACATCCTGGTGGGGAATGGAGGTTTAGAGGGATTGGACATCCTGGTGGGGAATGGAGGTATAGAGGTATTGGACATCCTGGTGGGGAATGGAGGGAGAGGGATTGGACATCCTGGTGGGGAATGGAGGGAGAGGGATTGGACGTCCTGGTGGGGAATGGAGGTATAGAGGGATTGGACATCCTGGTGGGGAATGGAGGGAGAGGGATTGGACGTCCTGGTGGGGAATGGAGGTATAGAGGGATTGGACATCCTGGTGGGGAATGGAGGGAGAGGGATTGAACATCCTGGTGGGGAATGGAGGTATAGAGGGATTGGACATCCTGGTGAGGAATGGAGGGAGAGGGATTGGACATCCTGGTGGGGAATGGAGGGAGAGGGATTGGATATGCTGGTGGGGAATGGAGGGAGAGGGATTGAACATCCTGGTGGGGAATGGAGGGAGAGGGATTGGACATCCTGGTGGGGAATGGAGGGAGAGGGATTGGATATGCTGGTGGGGAATGGAGGGAGAGGGATTGAACATCCTGGTGGGGAATGGAGGGAGAGGGATTGGACATCCTGGTGGGGAATGGAGGGAGAGGGATTGAACATCCTGGTGGGGAATGGAGGTTTAGAGGGACTGGACATCCTGGTGGGGAATGGAGGTATAGAGGAATTGGACATCCTGGTGGGGAATGGAGGTTTAGAGGAATTGGACATCCTGGTGGGGAATGGAGGTATAGAGGTATTGGACATCCTGGTGGGGAATGGAGGGAGAGGGATTGGACATCCTGGTGGGGAATGGAGGGAGAGGGATTGGACATCCTGGTGGGGAATGGAGGGAGAGGGATTGAACATCCCGGTGGGGAATGGACATCCTGGTGGGGAATGGAGGTATAGAGGGATTGGACACCCTGGTGGGGAATGGAGGGAGAGGGATTGGATATGCTGGTGGGGAATGGAGGGAGAGGGATTGAACATCCTGGTGGGGAATGGAGGGAGAGGGATTGGACATCCTGGTGGGGAATGGAGGGAGAGGGATTGAACATCCTGGTGGGGAATGGAGGGAGAGGGATTGGACATCCTGGTGGGGAATGGAGGGAGAGGGATTGAACATCCCGGTGGGGAATGGACATCCTGGTGGGGAATGGAGGGAGAGGGATTCAACATCCTGGTGAGGAATGGAGGGAGAGGGATTGAACATCCTGGTGGGGAATGGAGGGAGAGGGATTGAAAATCCTGGTGAGGAATGGAGGGAGAGGGATTGGACACCCTGGTGGGGAATGGACATCCTGGTGGGGAATAGAGGGAGAGGGATTGGACATCCTGGTGGGGAATGGAGGTTTAGAGGGATTGGACACCCTGGTGGGGAATGGAGGTATAGAGGAATTGGAAATCCTGGTGAGGAATGGAGGGAGAGGGATTGGACATCCTGGTGGGGAATGGAGGGAGAGGGATTGGACACCCTGGTGGGGAATGGAGGTATAGAGGAATTGGAAATCCTGGTGAGGAATGGAGGGAGAGGGATTGGACATCCTGGTGGGGAATGGAGGTATAGAGGAATTGGAAATCCTGGTGGGGAATGGGAGTATAGAGGGATTGGACATCCTGGTGGGGAATGGAGGGAGAGGGATTGGACATCCTGGTGGGGAATGGAGGGAGAGGGATTGGACGTCCTGGTGGGGAATGGAGGTATAGAGGGATTGGACATCCTGGTGGGGAATGGAGGGAGAGGGATTGAACATCCTGGTGGGGAATGGAGGTATAGAGGGATTGGACATCCTGGTGAGGAATGGAGGGAGAGGGATTGGACATCCTGGTGGGGAATGGAGGGAGAGGGATTGGATATGCTGGTGGGGAATGGAGGGAGAGGGATTGAACATCCTGGTGGGGAATGGAGGGAGAGGGATTGGACATCCTGGTGGGGAATGGAGGGAGAGGGATTGGATATGCTGGTGGGGAATGGAGGGAGAGGGATTGAACATCCTGGTGGGGAATGGAGGGAGAGGGATTGGACAACGTGGTGGGGAATGGAGGGAGAGGGATTGAACATCCTGGTGGGGAATGGAGGTTTAGAGGGACTGGACATCCTGGTGGGGAATGGAGGTATAGAGGAATTGGACATCCTGGTGGGGAATGGAGGTTTAGAGGAATTGGACATCCTGGTGGGGAATGGAGGTATAGAGGTATTGGACATCCTGGTGGGGAATGGAGGGAGAGGGATTGGACATCCTGGTGGGGAATGGAGGGAGAGGGATTGGACATCCTGGTGGGGAATGGAGGGAGAGGGATTGAACATCCCGGTGGGGAATGGACATCCTGGTGGGGAATGGAGGTATAGAGGGATTGGACACCCTGGTGGGGAATGGAGGGAGAGGGATTGGATATGCTGGTGGGGAATGGAGGGAGAGGGATTGAACATCCTGGTGGGGAATGGAGGGAGAGGGATTGGACATCCTGGTGGGGAATGGAGGGAGAGGGATTGAACATCCCGGTGGGGAATGGACATCCTGGTGGGGAATGGAGGGAGAGGGATTCAACATCCTGGTGAGGAATGGAGGGAGAGGGATTGAACATCCTGGTGGGGAATGGAGGGAGAGGGATTGAAAATCCTGGTGAGGAATGGAGGGAGAGGGATTGGACACCCTGGTGGGGAATGGACATCCTGGTGGGGAATAGAGGGAGAGGGATTGGACATCCTGGTGGGGAATGGAGGTTTAGAGGGATTGGACACCCTGGTGGGGAATGGAGGTATAGAGGAATTGGAAATCCTGGTGAGGAATGGAGGGAGAGGGATTGGACATCCTGGTGGGGAATGGAGGGAGAGGGATTGGACACCCTGGTGGGGAATGGAGGTATAGAGGAATTGGAAATCCTGGTGAGGAATGGAGGGAGAGGGATTGGACATCCTGGTGGGGAATGGAGGTATAGAGGAATTGGAAATCCTGGTGGGGAATGGGAGTATAGAGGGATTGGACATCCTGGTGGGGAATGGAGGGAGAGGGATTGGACATCCTGGTGGGGAATGGAGGGAGAGGGATTGGACATCCTGGTGGGGAATGGAGGGAGAGGGATTGAACATCCTGGTGGGGAATGGAGGGAGAGGGATTGGACATCCTGGTGGGGAATGGAGGGAGAGGGATTGAACATCCTGGTGGGGAATGGAGGGAGAGGGATTGGACATCCTGGTGGGGAATGGAGGGAGAGGGATTGAACATCCCGGTGGGGAATGGACATCCTGGTGGGGAATGGAGGGAGAGGGATTCAACATCCTGGTGAGGAATGGAGGGAGAGGGATTGAACATCCTGGTGGGGAATGGAGGGAGAGGGATTGAAAATCCTGGTGAGGAATGGAGGGAGAGGGATTGGACACCCTGGTGGGGAATGGAGGGAGAGGGATTGGACACCCTGGTGGGGAATGGAGGGAGAGGGATTGGACATCCTGGTGGGGAATGGAGGGAGAGGGATTGGACACCCTGGTGGGGAATAGAGGGAGAGGGATTGAACACCCTGGTGGGGAATGGAGGGAGAGGGATTGAACATCCTGGTGGGGAATGGAGGGAGAGGGATTGGACATCCTGGTGGGGAATAGAGGGAGAGGGATTGGACATCCTGGTGGGGAATGGAGGGAGAGGAATTGGAAATCCTGGTGAGGAATGGAGGGAGAGGGATTGGACATCCTGGTGGGGAATGGAGGGAGAGGGATTGGACATCCTGGTGGGGAATGGAGGGAGAGGGATTGGACATCCTGGTGGGGAATGGAGGGAGAGGGATTGGATATGCTGGTGGGGAATGGAGGGAGAGGGATTGAACATCCTGGTGGGGAATGGAGGGAGAGGGATTGAACATCCTGGTGGGGAATGGAGGGAGAGGGATTGAACATACTGGTGGGGAATGGAGGGAGAGGGATTGAACATCCTGGTGGGGAATGGACATCCTGGTGGGGAATGGAGGGAGAGGGATTGGACATCCTGGTGGGGAATGGAGGGAGAGGGATTGAACATACTGGTGGGGAATGGAGGGAGAGGGATTGGATATGCTGGTGGGGAATGGATGGAGAGGGATTGAACATCCTGGTGGGGAATGGAGGGAGAGGGATTGGACGTCCTGGTGGGGAATGGAGGTATAGAGGGATTGGACATCCTGGTGGGGAATGGAGGGAGAGGGATTGAACATCCTGGTGGGGAATGGAGGTATAGAGGGATTGGACATCCTGGTGGGGAATGGAGGGAGAGGGATTGGACATCCTGGTGAGGAATGGAGGGAGAGGGATTGGACGTCCTGGTGGGGAATGGAGGTATAGAGGGATTGGACATCCTGGTGGGGAATGGAGGGAGAGGGATTGAACATCCTGGTGGGGAATGGAGGTATAGAGGGATTGGACATCCTGGTGGGGAATGGAGGGAGAGGGATTGAACATCCTGGTGGGGAATGGAGGTATAGAGGGATTGGACATCCTGGTGGGGAATGGAGGGAGAGGGATTGAACATCCTGGTGGGGAATGGAGGTATAGAGGGATTGGACATCCTGGTGGGGAATGGAGGGAGAGGGATTGAACATCCTGGTGGGGAATGGAGGTATAGAGGGATTGGACATCCTGGTGGGGAATGGAGGGAGAGGGATTGGACATCCTCGTGGGGAATGGAGGGAGAGGTATTGGACATCCTGGTGGGGAATGGAGGGAGAGGGATTGGACATCCTGGTGGGGAATGGAGGTATAGAGGGATTGGACATCCTGGTGGGGAATGGGTGTGTAGAGGGATTGGACATCCTGGTGGGGAATGGAGGGAGCGGGATTGGACATCCTGGTGGGGAATGGAGGGAGAGGGATTGGACATCCATGGTGAATAGAAGGCGGTCATGGCCAGGGAACTGGAGGTTGTTGATGTGATGGAGAGCACCAGAGGAATCGCGGATGTAGGTGGGAAGGGACAACACAGGAGGAGTGATAAATGAGTCAAAATAGGAAGAAATGAGTTCAGTGGGGCACGAACAGGCTGACACGATGGGCTTTGGGGGAGGGGGTAGAAACGGGCTGGATGGGGATAGGGGGGAGGGGACAGTCCTGTTTGTGGATTTGGGGAGGGGGTGGAACCGGGCTGTCGGGGGGGGGGGGGAGCGGGACAGTCGTGTTTGTGGATTTGGGGAGGGGGTAGAAGCGGGTGTCGAGGGGGGGGGGGGGGCAGTCCTGTTTGTGGATTTGGGGGAGGGGGTAGAAGCGGGATGTCGGGGGGGGGTGGGGACAGTCCTGCTTGTGGATTTGGGGGAGGGGGTAGAAGCGGGATGTCGGGGGGGTGGGGACAGTCCTGTTTGTGGGTTTGGGGGAGGGGGTAGAAGCGGGGAGGCGGGGGGACCGTCCTGTTTGTGGATTTGGAGGAGGGGTTAGAAGCGGGGAGGCAGGGGGACCGTCCTGTTTGTGGATTTGGGGGAGGGGGTAGAAGTGGGATGTCAGGGGGGCGGGGGAACAGTCCTGTTTGTGGATTTGGGGGAGGGGGTAGAAGCGGGCCGTCCAATCGCTGTGGAGGGAAGATCTCCAGAGGAGATAAGGTCAGCGACAGGTCTGGAAACAGTGACTTGATGCTCGGTGATGGGGCCATGATCCGGAAGTGTCTGAGAGTTGTCTTTCAGCCTCTGTGAGGTAGTGGTCAGTGTGCCCGCCAACAACAGACCCACCCTCGGCGGCGGGTTTCAGTCAGTGTCTTGAGTAAGTTATCTACTTGCACTCTTGTCTGAAATGCAATGTGGTGCTGGGGGAATGGAAAACACTCCGTTTATTTTAGCTTGGAGGCACCTGTCTAAAAGCACTGACTTTTTTCAGTAAAGTGTGAAAGTATCTGGCTTTGGCTGCAGAGTCTCCACGTTTCAGTGGGTATTAATCTGATTTCTATGCAGGGACCTCAGTTGCAGTCCCACTCGTCCCCTTGTCTGAAGAAAATGAAGATGCTATGGACCATGAAGTATTCCAGAAACTTCTGAAGAAAGTTGGAATTCGACCTCCTGCTGATGAACAGGTAACAGTGATGTGCAAGGATGTGTAAATGCTGACGAAACAATAGTCAAGATTAAAAAAATAGAATAAAAAGGACTGTAAACAGGTTTATTTGCTGTGAAAAGAGTGTTCGTCCTATCATTGCTACAGCAATGCAGTGTTTTAATAATTATTAATAGACATTGTGTGTTTTATACATCAAAAGGCCATGTGTGTGTTATACGTTTAGCTGCTGTTGTATAAAGAGTCAACGGTTCTGCTCCTTTCCCACAAACACCTTTAATTTACTTCAACAGCCTCTGCACAAAACTCTAACATCACATCACCTGACACAAAGGCCACCTGAAGCCCCTTTACAAATCAGTGTCAATTATTGGATGCCTAACAACTAATTGGAATGTCTCTTAACCCATTACTTAACAGTGTGTCTGATGTAGAACACCAGCTTTTAATTGTTTTTAAGCTTCGTTCCTTCCTCTTACACTGGGTCACCTATTGAAAGTGCTGTACTGTTGTTTCCATGATATTTTGGGAAGCGTACTTTAATAATCTATTACATACTTCCGAACTGGGAGAGGTTTGTTTTTCAGTGTTGCCCAAGGCTCAGTGGGAAGCTCTCACCTCTGACTCAGTGGTTGCTTCAAGTCCCACTCCAGAGACTTTGATACAATTTGGGGCTGCGACACCCAGGGACGTATTGAGGGAGTGCTCCACTATTAGTGGTTCCATCTTTCCAATGAGATGTTAGGCCGAGGCCCCGTCCGCCCCCTCTGATAGACATACCCCTGGATCAGTAATTTGCAGAAGAGCAGTGTCGTGGGGCCAATATTTATCCCTCAGCTGAAAATAGGTTATCTGGTCTCCCTACCATTTCTTTTATATGTGATGTTACTTTATGTTTATTTTAGGAATCTTTCTGGCGTATTTCTGCCAACCTGAACGTTATGTGGTTGCGCAAGATTGCTTCAGCTATTTCCCTGCAGGATGGTGGAGGAGAGGCAATGGAACAAGGTGACGATGTCGGTGCAGATCAGAGGTCTGAGGCCTTGCGAGCTCTGGTGATGGCCAGGGAGAGGAATGCTACCCCTACCAAAGGTAGTTGCTTTGCAACGCAAACTTCTGGTTGTTTTAATTCTCGACTTGCTGCAGGTTTTTTTTTATCCTTTGAAAGTTGGTCTCTGTTCCAACCTTCTGTGTGTTTAATAGTAGATGCGTGCCCACAGTCTAATCCACTGTCTTGGGAGCTACTGAATAAGATGCTTCCCTCATCCTTCCCCTGGTAGGCAATTGTAAGACCATTAAGTGTTAGTTATGAAATGAGGCAAATGCAAGTTTAAAACAATCTCGTGCCATGGCCTGTGCACGTCTGACATTTGCGCCTTTTTCTGTTTTACAGCTGATAATGATGAATCTGAAGACAGAACCAAACAAGCTCATGAGCCTACCTCCGGATCAGACAGTGACACCAAAAGGCAAGTGATGAACAATAATCCTTTGGCGTGTAAGCTCCAATGCACTGAACGTGGTGGTGTAATGCTAGCAATGTGTTTTGGAGTGGCAAGGCTGCTGAGGAGCGAAGAGGAAATGATAGAAGAAGCAGCATACTGAGGATGATTACCAAGCAGAACACTACCTCCACCGGAGATTGGAGGGTGCACTGGACTCTTTCCATCTCTGCCTGATGGCAAAACCTTTTCTCTTGGCTGGGTTTTGAAGAATTTGAAGTGGATTGTATTTGTGAAGGTTTTGAACAGTTGATCATAGAATTTACAGTGCCGAAGGAGGCCATTCGGCCCATCGAGTCTGCACCGGCTCTTGGAAAGAGCACCCTACCCAAGCCCACACCTCCACCCCATCCCCATAACCCAGTAAACCCACCCAACACTAAGGGCAATTTTGGACTCTAAGGACAATTTATCATGGCCAATCCACCTAACCCGCACATCTTTGGACTGTGGGAGGAAACCGGAGCACCCGGAGGAAACCCACGCAGACACGGGGAGGATGTGCAGACTCCGCACAGACAGTGACCCAAGCCGGAATCGAACCTGGGACCCTGGAGCTGTGAAGCAATTGTGCTAACCGCTGTGCGACCGTGCTGCCCTTGATGGTCGGTTTCAATCCACAGCATCAAACTGATTGGCAATCTCACTGAGACCGCAAAACATTTTTGGTGTGGGAAATGTTCCACTGGCACAGCAAAGGGGTATTCTTGGGGGAATGGAGGCTAAGACACATTACTGAACGTAGTAAAGGAAGTGGAGTGGCTGAGCAAGTGAAACTCGTGTAAAGTAAACCTTTTTATAAAGGTTTACTTTACACACTGAGGGCTTTTACCAGCCCCTTGGTGTACACTTGCTGGAAGACCTTACACAGTGGCCTTTCCCCATTGCGCCTTGGCGGCGGCTGCCCCAAGCTTGAGTGCGTCCCTAAGCATGTAGTCCTGGACCTTGGAATGTGCCAGTCTGCAAACTCGGTCGAGGACAATTCTTTGCGCTGGAAGATCAGCAAGTTTCGGGCAGACCAAAGAGCGTCTTTCACCGAGTTGATGACCCTCCAGCAGTAGTTGATGTTTGTCTCGGTGTGTGTCCCTGGAAACAGTCCGTAGAGCTCTGTGTCACAGAGCTGCTCGGGATGAACCTCGCCATATACCACTGCATCTCTCTCCAGACCTTCTTTGCAAAGGCACATTCCACAAGGAGGTGAGTGATTGTCTCATGTATCCTGCAGCCACTCCGAGGGCAGTGTTTGACAGCACTGAGACTTTGGGCGTGCATAAAGGATCTGACTGGGATGGCCCTTCTCACCACCAGCCAAGCTAGGTCTTGGTGCTTGTTTGAAAGTTCTGATGATGAGGCGTTCTGCCAGATGACTCTTTGACAGTGTGCTGGGAGAACCATCCGCCAGGATCTACTATCTCCTCATCCTGAAGGGCCTTGAGGACGTTGCGTGCAGACCGCTGCTTGATCAATTTGTGGTCAAAGGTGTTTCTCCGCATACATTTTTCCATGAGGGACAGATAACCTTCCGCGAAGGAAAGGTGATAACGGCACGGTTCAAATACTCGGGAGTGTTCCACAGCAATGTGGCTAACCTCATCCTTTGTAACACCGGGGACAGATAGAACCTCAGTACGTAGTGACACTTGGTGTTTGCATACCGGGGTCCACGCACAGCTTGATGCAGCCACATACAAAGGTGGCCATCTGGATGAGGGCATGTTCTGTACGTTTCCACCTTATCCAGAGATTTGTACGTGGTGTCCTTCAGACTCGCTCTTGCCACGGTTTACTTTGGCTCTCAAGGCCAGTTCGAATTGATCGCTGACGTTCATTAGCCTGTGCACTGATATTGGATCCGAGCAGAAGACAGCGAGTGCTCTAAACTTTCTAGTGTTTGTGAAAGTGACATTCCAGTAAGTTTGATGAGCTGTGCCAGTCCTGTGTGGATTAAAACCTGATTATATTTCACTGTTACAGTTATGGTGAGAAGGACAAACCCAAGCATCTGCTAAAGCGGAGTCGCCTGTTCGATAGCGATGATGAAATGGAAGACGGGGGTAAGATTCTTCAAAAGCTTTTTAAGACGCAGTAGGGTTTTCTCACCACGACGCATTCTCTCTCTTGTAGATAACGATCTCTTGACAGTTATCAGAGTTCTCCCAGTGAGCCAGAGAAGACACAGCCAGAGTGTGACAGCAAAGAGTGAGTTTGGGAATTTGAAGCTAGGTGGGAATTGAATCGGTAAGACTGTTCCTTTTTAAATTTCAGGAGTTTAAATTAATCTAGAATTGTGAAGTGTAGGTTAACAAGGGCTGCCCCACCCACTCACATAACTGGTTGGCAGTTAAGTGTCAGTCACCTTAATCTACTTTGATCTAAAAGCAGGTGGGGGGGGAGTCAACTCAGGCCAATTTAAAAGAGCAATTTGTAACTCACTCCCAGTGAGTTCTCCCAGTGAGCCAGAGAAGACAGCCAGAGTGAGACAGCAAAGAGTGAGTTTGGGAATTCGAAGCTTGGTGGGGGGGGAGGAGGTGCTTTTTAACCCTGGTAAGTGACTGGTAAGTAGTTTTTCTTTTCATTGTCTAATTTATTTATTTTTTTCTTTTGTTTTTTGGAATTGTGGTTGTATAAGTTAACCTAAGGTTTAAGACATGGCAGGAGATCTCAGACCCGTGTCATGCTCCTCGTGTGCGATGTGGGAGCTCAGGGACACGTCCACTGTCCCTGGTTCCTTCACGTGCAAGAAGTGTGTCCAGTTGCAGCTCCTGTTAGACCGCTTGACGGCTCTGGAGCTGCGGATGGACTCACTTTGGAGCATCTGCAATGCTGAGGACGTTGTGGATAGCACGTTTAACGAGTTGGTCACACCGCAGTGAAAGTTACTGAGGGAAATAGAAAATGGGTGACCAAAAGACAGCAAGAGTAGGAAGGCAGTGCAGGTGTCCCCTGCGGTCATCTCCCTGCAAAACAGATATACCGCTTTGGATACTGTTGAAGGAGATGGCTCACCAGGGGAAGGCAGCAGCAGCCAGGTTCATGGCACCGTGGCTGGCTCTGCTGCGCAGCAGGGCAGGAAGAAGAATGGCAGGGCTATAGTGATAGGGGACTCGATCGTAAGGGGACTAGACAGGCGGTTCTGCGGACGCAATCGCTACTCCAGGATGGTATGTTGCCTCCCTGATGTAAGGGTCAAGGATATCTCGGAGCATCTGCAGGACATTCTGGGGGGGGAGAGGGTGAACAGCCAGCTGTCGTGGTGCACATAGGCACCAACGATACAGGTTAAAAACGGGACGAGGTCCTACAAGCTAAATTCAGGGAGTTATGAGTTAAACTAAAAAGTAGGACCTCCAAGGTAGTAATCTCAGGATTGCTACCAGTGCCACAGGCTAGTCAGAGTAGGAATGTCAGGATAGAGAGGATGAATGCGTGGCTTGAGAGATGGTGCAAGAGTGAGGGATTCAAATTCCTGGGACATTGAAACCGGTTCTGGGGAGGTGGACCAGTACAAACCGGACGGTCTGCACCTGGGCAGGACTGGAACCGATGTCCTAGGGGGGATGTTTGCTAGAGCTGTTGGGGAGAGTTTAAACTAATGTGGCAGGGGGATGGGAACCGATGCAGGAAGTCAGAAGGTAGTAAAACAGGGACAGAAACAAAAGGCAGTAAGGGGGAACGTGTAAGGCAGAGAAGCCATAGTCAAAAATCAAAAAGGGCGACAGTACAAGGTACAGTGACAGGGGAGCTCAGTGAATAGGACCAGGAATACTAAAAGGAATAAAACGGGAAGTAAAAACATAAATGGTAAGCAACGCGGCAGGTTGTTACATGAAGATATGAGTTCAACGACAAGGAAAATTAGGAGAAAAGTTAAGAGGAAATATAACTTAGGAGAGGTTACTGATCGAGGTGTTACGATTCAAAACAGAGGTATAAAAGCCAGCATAAGTGTACTTTACCTGAATGCTCGTAGTATTCGGAATAAGGTAAATGAGTTGATGGCACAAATCACCATGAATGACTATGATTTAGTGGCGATTACTGAAACATGGTTAAAGGATGGTCACGACTGGGAGTTAAATATCGGAGGGTATCAAACTATTCGGAAGGACAGAGTGGATGGTAAGGGAGGTGGTGTAGCTCTGTTATTTAAGGATGGGTGGGGCAGGCAATAAACAAAGAAATAACTGATGCATGTAGAAATGGTACAGCAGTTATCATGGGGGATTTTAATCTACATGTTGATTGGTTTAACCAGGTCGGTCAAGGCAGCCTTGAGGAGGAGTTTATAGAATGTATCCGCGATAGTTTCCTAGAACAGTATGTAATGGAACCTACAAGGGAACAAGCGGTCCTAGATCTGGTCCTGTGTAATGAGACAGGATTGATTAATGATCTCATAGTTAGGGATCCTCTCGGAAGGAGCGATCACAATATGGTGGAATTTAAAATACAGATGGAGGGTGAGAAGGTAAAATCTAGCACTAGTGTTTTGTGCTTAAACAAAGGAGATTACAATGGGATGAGAGACGAACTAGCTAAGGTAGACTGGGAGCAAAGACTTTATGGTGAAATAGTTGAGGAACAGTGGAGAACCTTCCAAGTGATTTTTCACAGTGCTCAGCAAAGGTTTATACTAACAAAAAGGAAGGACGGTAGAAAGAGGGAAAATCAACCGTGGATATCTAAGGAAATAAGGGAGAGTATCAAATTGAAGGAAAATGCATACAAAGTGGCAAAGATTAGTGGGAGACGAGAGGACTGGGAAATCTTTAGGGGGCAACAGAAAGCTACTAAAAAAGCTTAAAGAAGAGTAAGATAAATTATGAGAGTAAACTTGCTCAGAATATAAAAACAGATAGTAAAAGTTTCTACAAATATATAAAACAAAAAAGAGTGGCTAAGGTAAATATTGGTCCTTTAGAGGGTGAGAAGAGAGGCCACACCTGGAGTATTGTGTTCAGTTTTGGTCTCCTTACCTGAGAAAGGACGTACTGGCACTGGAGGGTGTGCAGAGGAGATTCACTAGGTTAATCCCAAAGCTGAAGGGGTTGGATTACGAGGAGAGGTTGAGTGGACTGGGACTGTACTCGTTGGAATTTTGAAGGATGAGGGGGGATCTTATAGAAACATATAAAATTATGAAGGGAATAGATAGGATAGATGCGGTTAGGTTGTTTCCACTGGCGGGTGAAAGCAGAACCAGGGGGCATAACCTCAAAATAAGGACAGTACAAAGTCTTACAACACCAGGTTAAAGTCCAACAGGTTTGTTTCTATGTCACTAGCTTTCGGAGCGCTGCTCCTTCCTCAGGTGAACCTCAGGAGCAGCGCTCCGAAAGCTAGTGACATAGAAACAAACCTGTTGGACTTTAACCTGGTGTTGTAAGACTTTGTACTGTGCTCACCCCAGTCCAACGCCGGCATCTCCACCTCAAAATAAGGGGAAGTAGATTTAGGACTGAGTTTAGGAGGAACTTCTTCACCCAAAGGGTTGTGAATCTATGGAATTCCGTGCCCAGTGAAGCAGTAGAGGCTCCTTCATTAAATGTTTTTAAGATAAAGACAGTTTTTTGAAGAATAAAGGGATTAAGGGTTATGGTGTTCGGGCAAGAGATGGCTAGGGAAATTGCAAATGCACTAGTGATAATTTACCAAAATCCACTAGACTCTGGGGTGGTCCTGGCGGATTGGAAATTAGCAAACGAGACACCACTGTTTAAAAAAGGAGGGAAGCAGAAAGCGGGTAATTATAGGCCAGTGAGCTTAACTTCGGTAGTAGGGAAGATGCTGGAATCTATCATCAAGGAAGAAATAGCGAGGCATCTGGATGGAAATTGTCCCATTGGGCAGACGCAGCATGGGTTCATAAAGGGCAGGTCGTGCCTAACCAATTTAGTGGAATTCTTTGAGGACATTACCAGTGCGGTAGATAACGCGGAGCCAATGGATGTGGTATGTCTGAATTTCCAGAAAGCCTTTGACAAGGTGCCACACAAAAGGTTGCTGCATAAGATAAAGATGCATGGCATTAAGGGTAAAGTAGTAGCATGGATAGAGGATTGGTTAATTAATAGAAAGCAAAGAGTGGGGATTAATGGGTGTTTCTCTGGTTAGCAATCAGTAGCTAGTGGTGTCCCTCAGGGATCAGTGTTGGGACCACAATTGTTCACAATTTACATAGATGATTTGGAGTTGGGGACCAAGGGCAATGTGTCCCAAGTTTGCAGACGACACTAAGATGAGTGGTAAAGCAAAAAGTGCAGAGGATACTGGAAGTCTGCAGAGGGATTTGGACAGGCTAAGTGAATGGGCTAGGGTCTGGCAGATGGAATACAATGTTGACAAATGTGAGGTTATCCATTTTGGTAGGAATAACAGCAAAAGGGATTATTATTTAAATGATAAAATATTAAAACATGCTGCTGTGCAGAGAGACCTGGGTGTGCTAGTGCATGAGTCGCAAAAAGTTGGTTTACAGGTGCAACAGGTGATTAAGAAGGCAAATTGAATTTTGTCCTTTATTGCTAGAGGGATGGAGTTTAAGACTAGGGAGGTTATGCTGCAATTGTATAAGGTGTTAGTGAGGCCACACCTGGAGTATTCTGTTCAGTTTTGGTCTCCTGACTTGAGAAAGGACGTACTGGCACTGGAGGGTGTGCAGAGGAGATTCACTAGGTTAATCCCAGAGCTGAAGGGGTTGGTTTACGAGGAGAGGTTGAGTAGACTGGGACTGTACTCGTTGGAATTTAGAAGGATGAGGGGGGATCTTATAGAAACATATAAGATTATGAGGGGAATAGATAGGATAGATGCGGGCAGGTTGTTTCCACTGGCGGGTGAAAGCAGAACTAGGGGGCATAGCCTCAAAATAAGGGGAAGTAGATTTAGGACTGAGTCTAGGAGGAACTTCTTCACCCAAAGGGTTGTGAATCTATGGAATTCCTTGCCCAGTGAAGCAGTAGAGGCTCCTTCATTAAATGTTTTTAAGATAAAGATAGATAGTTTTATGAAGAATAAAGGGATTAAGGGTTATGGTGTTCGGGCCGGAAAGTGGAGCTCAGTCCACAAAAGATCAGCCATGATCTCACTGAATGGTGGAGCAGGCTTGAGGGGCCAGATGGCCGACTCCTGCTCCTTGTTCTTGTGTTGTTATCAGCAGTGTCGAAGAATTAGTGCGACTTTTGACTCTGGAACTCCTATCCTCTTTCTCTTCCTACACCCACACACACAATGCCAACATCACTCAAAGCCTAAAATTGCAGTATTATATTTGTAGATCCTGTGGTAGGGCAGCGTGCGTCGTAACTACATGATTTTGCACTGCGATGGGAGGACATGAGTTTCCAATAAGCCTATAAGCCCCTTGCCTCCATAGAAGGGCATGGAATTGGCGAGCCTGCCGCGGGCAGCCATTATAACAGTATCATAGAACATAGAACGGTCCAGCACAGTACAGGCCCTTCGGCCCACGATGTTGTGCTGAACTAGTCTGAAACCAAGATCAAATGAACCTACTCCCAATCATTCCAGTGCACTCCATGTGCCTATCCAATAACCGCTTGAAAGTTCCTAAAGTGTCCGACTCCACTACCATAGCTGGGAGTGCGTTCCACACCCCAACCACTCTCTGAGTAAAGAACCTACCTCTGACATCCCTCCTATATCTCCCACCATGAACCTTATAGTTATGCCACCTTGTAACAGCTACATCCACCCGAGGAAATAGTCTCTGAACGTCCACTCTATCTATCCCTCTCATCATCTTATACACCTCAATTAAGTCACCTCTCATCCTCCTCCGCTCCAATGAGAAAAGCCCTAGCTCCCTCAACCTTTCCTCATAAGACCTACCCTCCAATCCAGGCACCATCCTGGTAAATCTCCTCTGCACCCTTTCCAATGCTTCCACATCCTTCCTATAGTGAGGTGACCAGAACTGCACACAATACTCCAAATGTGGTCTCACCAGGGTCCGGTACAGTTGCAGCATAACCCCGCGGCTCTTAAACTCAAGCCCCCTGTTAATAAACGCTAACACACTATAGGCCTTCTTCACAGCTCTATCCATTTGGGTGGCAACCTTCAGAGATCTGTGGACATGAACCCCAAGATCTCTCTGCTCCAACACATTCCTCAGAACCCTGCCGTTGACCATATAATCCGCATTCAAATTTGTCCGACCAAAATGAATCACCTCACACTTATTAGGGTTAAACTATCGGTAGCAGCTAGGGCATGCTTTGCACACGGACAGGAATCTGTTGATTCCATGGTTTTAATGGTCTTGAATGTGAACTTTCAGCTGAGGAAACGGTTGAAGTGAAGGTGCTGGAAGATCCTGATCCTGACGTGTCTGACTCCGAGGTCACCCACAGACTGATTAAAAGGCGGAGGCGAGCAATTGATGATGATGACGATGAGGATTAACCGCAATGAATTTGGACTTTTTGAACTTATTTTGAACACTTGGTCAAACCAAAGACCGAAGATTCTGAAGCAATAAATTATATACGTCCACTACCTGCACTACCTGTGTGTGCACTGACATTGTGCTAAATTCAATGTTCAAAGCCAATAAAAATGAAACATGTACAGAATGGGAAGAAAATGATATTGTACAGCTTTCTTCATCCACAGTCACCTTGTGAAAAGGGAGCACAGTTGATCAAAGGATATCCGTTATCCTGCTTGTATTGCTTGGGTGCAAGTTGACTCCCTTATCCACTTCAAATGAATGTTTGTGTTGCACCCCCCTCCCCACCACTAACTCTCATTTAATTTTCTGCATATTATTTGAATTGACATCTGGGCCGGGATTTTCCGGGCTCCCAGCCGTGTGTTTCACTGTGGTGCGCCGTTCGCTAGCAGCGGGATTCGGTTCACACCGCGTGTCAATGGGATTTCCCATTGTAGGCACCCCACACCACCAGGAAACCCATAGTTCGCGTGCACTGCCAGCGGGAACAGAGAATCCCGGTGGGGCAGAATTCCAGCTCTGGTATAGCGATGGATCTTTCTTTGTTCTAAACCTGCCGTTTGTTAACTAGTTACGGTCCAACTTTGTTGTAATGAATTTCAGGCATGTTTTAATTGCCAACACATGCAAACTCTGTGTGTGTGTGTCATATGTTTTCCTCAATGTGATGTATTTACCTGAATGAACACCTTCACGTTATACTTCTGGATGTACTGACTAGTTGAATTCATTAATAAAACGGGACAGTTCATAGGAGCTTTTTCACTTTTACAGAACGTGCAATTTGTTATTTCCAATGTGTTTGAACAATGTTGAATTTGGCCTATCAAAGCCCATCCCTCCAGTCCCATTGAAACCCAAGCTTCTGGTACCCTCACTCTTTCCATCCGAGTATCCAGCGGTCTTCTGACTGTCCCCTATTCCACCCTCCAGATTACTCCAAACCTTTCCCACTGATCAAAAAAGTTCTTTCGGATACTATTTGAAACTTTTTGCGCTGTTTAACATTTTACACACTATCGCGCTACCTATTTCAGTTCTATTTTGTAGTTGTACAAGATAATCATTCACCACAGTTGAACGTTCTGCTTTTATTTTGAAGCTTGATTTTTGCGAAGAAACACCAACTGGATTTATCTCCGGGCAGACTTGTGATGGGGAATTAATGAAAATTTCCTGTTAGCTGTGAAGTGCCGGTCATAGTAAAATATTGGAACTGCCCTGTGTACCTCATCAAGATTTTACCCATTAGAATTGAAGGGCATATGTTTGCTCTGCAATTTACCCCACAATGATTTCTGAGGTGCGCCTTGTATAGAGGGAAAATAATGATCAAGTAATTCTTCATCCAGAATGAAGGGAGCAATAGATGCTGAAATGGAGGAACTCGAGGATCGTTCTAGATGAATGAATTACAATGAGTTGACTGGCCACACTTGATAACAAGAACAAAGAAAATTACCGCTGGCCCCTCGGGCCTGCTCCGCCATTTAATGAGACATTGGCTGATCTTTGTGGACTCAGCTCCACTCTCCGGCCCGTACACCATATCCCCAAATCCCTTTATTCTTTAGAAAGGTATCTATCTTTTTCTTAAAAACGTTTAAAGAAGGAGCCTCAACTGCTTCGCTGGGCAAGGAATTCCAGAGATTCACAACCCTTTGGGTGAAGAAGTTCCTCCTACACTCCGTCCTAAATCTACTTCCCCTTATTTTGAGGCTATGCCCCCTAGTTCTGCTTTCACCCGCCAGTGGAAACAACCTCCCCGCATCTATCCTATCTATTCCCTTCATAATTTTATATGTTTAAATAAGATCCCCCCGCATCCTTCTAAACTCCAATGAGCACAGTCCCAGTCTACTCAACCTCTCGTCATAATCTAATCCCCTCAACTCTGGGATCAACCTAGTGAATCTCCTCTGCGCTCCCTCCAGTGCCAATATGTCCTTTCTCAGGTAAGGAGACCAAAACTGAACACAATACTCCAGATGCGGCCTCACCAACACCCTATACAATTGCAGCATAACCTCCCTAGTCTTGAACTCCATCACTCTAGCAATGAAAGACAAAACTCGATTAGCCTTCTTAATCACCTGTTGCACCTGCACACCAACTTTTTGCGACTCGTGCACCAGCACACTCAGGTCCCTCTGCACAGCAGCATGTTTTAACATCTTACCGTTTAAATAATCCATTCTGCTGTTATTCCTCCCAAAATGGATAGCCTCACACTTGGCAGCGTTGAATTCCATCTGCCAGACCCTAGCCCATTCACCTAACCTATCCAAATCCTTCTGCAGACTTCCAGTATCCTCTGCACTTTTTGCTTTGCCACTCATCTTAGTGTCGTCTGCAAACTTTGACACATTGCACTTGGTCCCCAACTCCAAATCGTCTATGTAAATTGTGAACAACTGCGGGCCCAACACTGATCCTTGAGGGACCCCACTAGTTACAGGTTGCCAACCAGAGAAACACCCATTTATCCCCACTCTCTGCTTTCTGTTAGTTAACCAATCCTCGACCCATGCTACCACTTTACCCTCAATGCCATGCATCTTTAGTTTATGCAGCAACCTTTTGTGTGGTATCTTGTCAAAAGCTTTCTGGAAATCCAGATATACCACATCCATTGGCTCCCCGTTATCTACTGCACTGGTAACGTCCTCAAAAAATGCTACCAAATTAGTCCTACCCTTTGTGAACCCATGCTGCGTCTGCCCAATGGGACAATTTCCCTCCAGGTGCCCTGCTATTTCCTCCTTAATGATAGATTCCAGCATTTTCCCTACAACCGAAGTTAAGCTTACTGGCCTATAATTACCCGCTTTCTGCCGACCTTTTTTAAACAGTGGCGTCACATTTGCTACTTTCCAATCCTCTGGGACCACCCTAGAGTCTAGTGAATTTTGATAAATTATCACTAGTGCGTTTACAATTTCCCTAACCATCTCTTTTAACACTCCGGGATGCATCCCATCAGGGCCAGGAGACTTGTCTACCTTTAGCCCCATTAGCTTGCCCAATACTGCCTCCTTAGTGATTACAATCATCTCAAGGTCCTCACCTATCATATCTTTATTTCCATCAGTCACTGGCATGTTATTTGGGTCCTCCACTGTGAAGACCGACCCAAAAAAACCTGTTCAGCTCCTCCGCCATTTCCCCGTCTCCTATTATTAAATCTTACCTTCTCATCTTCCAAAGGACCAATATTTACCTTAGCCACTCTTTTTTGTCTTATATATTTGTAGAAGCTTTTACTATCTGCTTTTATGTTCTGAGCCAGTATACTTTCATAGTCTAACTTACTCTTTATGGCTTTTTTAGTAGCTTTCTGTTGTCCCCTAAAGACTCTCTAGTCTCCCACTAATTTTTGCCACTTTGTATGTTTTTTCCTTCAATTTAATACTCTCCCTCACCTCCTTAGATATCCACGGTCGATTTTTCCCCTTTCTACCGTCTTTTTTTGTCGTTATGAACCTTTTCTGAACACTGAAAGATCGCTCGGAAGGTTCTCCACTGTTCCTCAACTGCTTCACCATGAAGTCTTTGCTCCCAGTCTACCTTAGCTAGTTCTTCTCTCATCCCATTGTAATCGCCTTTGTTTAAGCACAAAACACTAGTGTTTGATTTTACCTTGTCATCCTCCAACTGTATTTTAAATTCCACCATATTGTGGTCGCTCCTTCCAAGAGGATCCCGAACTATGAGATCATTAATCAATCCTGCCTCATTACACAGGACCAGATCTAGGACCGCTTGTTCCCTTGTAGGTTCCATTACATACTGTTCCAGGAAATTATCCCGGGCACATTCTATAAACTCCTCCTCAAGGCTGCCTTTACCAACCTGGTTAAACCAATCGATATGCAGATTAAAATCTCCCATGATAACCTCTGTACCATTTCTACATGCATCCGTTATTTCTTTGCTTATTGCCTGCCCTACCATCCTGTTACTATTTGGTGGCCTATAGACTACTCCTATCAGTGACCTTTTCGCCTTACTATTCCTGATTTCCACCCAAATTGATTCAACCTTGTCCATCATAGCACCAATATCATCCCTTACTATTGCCCGGATGCCATCCTTAAACAACAAAGCTACACCACCGCCCTTACCGTCCATTCTATCCTTTCGTATAGTCTGATACCCTTGGATATTTAACTCCCAGTCGTGACCATCTTTTAACCATGTTTCAGTAATGGCCACTAAATCATAGTCATTCACGATGATTTGCGCCATCAACTCATTTATCTTATTTCATATACTACGAGCATTCAGGTAAAGTACACTTATGCTGTTTTTTATGTCTTTGTTATGAATCCTAACACCTTGATCAGTAACTTCGCAATTTATTTTTCCTCTTACCCTTTCTCCTAATTTTCCTTGTCTTTGAACCCATATCTCTACATAACCTGTCACGTAACCTGCTGCCTTGATCTCCATTAACCATTATACTGTCCATAGCTTTACATTTCCCTCCCCCCCAACTTGCTAGTTTAAAGTCCTTGTGACCAACCTATTTATCCTATTCGCTAGAACACTGGTCCCAGAATGGTTCAGGTGAAGACCGTCCCAACGGTACAGGTCCCTCCTGCCCCAGTACAGATGCCAATGCCCCATGAAATGGAATCCCTCTTTCCCGTACCACTCCTTTAGCCACGTGTTAACTTCCCTAATTTTCTCAACCCTATGCCAATTGGCACGTGGCTCGGGTAGTAATCCAGAGATTATAACCCTGGAGGACCTGCTCTTTAATTTAGTCCCTAGTGTTTGATAATCCCCAAACAGGTCCTCTTTCAAAGAACAAAGAAATGTACAGCACAGGAACAGGCCCTTCGGCCCTCCAAGCCCGTGCCCGACTAAACTACAATCTTCTACACTTCCTGGGTCCGTATCCCTCTATTCCCATCCTATTCATGTATTTGTCAAGATGCTCCTTAAATGTCACTATCGTCCCTGCTTCCACCACCTCCGGTAGCGAGTTCCAGGCACCCACTACCCTCTGCGTAAAAAACTTGCCTCGTACACCTACTCTAAACCTTGCCCCTCTCACCTTAAACCTATGCCCCCTAGTAATTGACCCCTCTACCCTGGGGAAAAGCCTCTGACTATCCACTCTGTCTATGCCCCTCATAATTTTGTATACCTCTATCAGGTCTCCCCTCAACCTCCTTCGTTCCAGTGAGAACATACCGAGCTTATTCAACCGCTCCTCATAGCTAATGCCCTCCATACCAGGCAACATTCTGGTAAATCTCTTCTGCACCCTCTCTAAAGCCTCCACATCCTTCTGGTAGTGTGGCGACCAGAATTGAACACTATACTCCAAGTGTGGCCTAACTAAGGTTCTATACAGCTGCAACAGCTAGTATTACCTATGTTGTTAGTCCCAACGTGGACCACAACAACTGGATCCTCCCCCTCCCTCTCCAAGGGGATCAGGGTACACCCTGAACCCCATACAACTTCACTTTTTCCATCAACCTGCCATGGGAAACTTTATCAAACGCCTTACTGAAGTCCATGTATATGACATCTACAGCCCTTCCCTCATCAATTAACGTTGTCACTTCCTCAAAGAATTCTATTAGGTTTGTAAGACATGACCTTCCCTGCACAAAACCATGCTGCCTATCATTGATAAGTCTATTTTCTTCCAAATGTGAATAGATCCTATCACTCAGTATCTTCTCCAACAGTTTGCCTACCACTGACGTCAAGCTCACAGGTCTATAATTCCCTGGATTATCCCTGCTACCCTTCTTAAACAAAGGGACAACATGAGCAATTCTCCTGTCCTCCGGGACCTCACCCGTGCTCAAGGATGCTGCAAAGATATCTGTTAAGGCCCCAGCTATTTCATCCCTCGCTTCCCTCAGGAACCTGGGATAGATCCCATCCGGACCTGGGGACTTGTCCACCTTAATGCCTTTTAGAATACCCAAAACTTCCCCCTTCCTTATGCCGACTTGACCTAGAGTATTTAAACATCCATCCCTATCCTCAACATCTGTCATGTCCCTCTCCTTGGTGAATACCGATGCAAAGTACTCATTAAGAATCTCACCCATTTCCTCTGACTCCACGCATAAATTCCCTCTTTTGTCTTTGAGTGGGCCAATCCTTTCTCTAGTTACCCTCTTGCTCCTTATATACGAATAAAAGGCTTTGGGATTTTCCTTAACCATGTTAGCGAAAGATTTTTCATGACCCCTTTTCGCCCTCTTTATTGGACGTTTGAGATTTGTGCTACTTTCCCAATATTCCTCCAAAGCTTCATCAGTTTTAAGTCGCCTAGATCTTATGTATGCTTCCTTTTTCATCTTCGCTAGTCACACAATTCCACCCGTCATCCATGGTTCCCTAATCTTGACATTTCTATCCCTCATTTTCACAGCGACATGACTGTCCTGCACTCCAATCAACCTTTCCTTAAAAGACTCCCACATTTCAAATGTGGATTTACCCTTAAACAGCTGCTCCCAATCCACATTCCCTAGCTCCTGTCGAATTTTGTTATACTTGGCCTTTCCCTAATTTAGCACTCTTCCTTTAGGACCACTCTCGTCTTTGTCCATGAGTATTCTAAAACTTACGGAATTGTGATCGCTATTCCCAAAGTAATCACCAACTGAAACTTCAACCACCTGGCCGGGATCATTCCCCAATACCAGGTCCAGTATGGCCCCTTCCCGAGTTGGACTATTTACATACTGATCTAAAAAACTCTCCTGAATGCTCCTTAGAAATTCTGCTCCATCTACGCTTCCAACACTACATGAGTCCCATTCAATGTTGGGGAAGTTAAAATCTCCCATCACAACCACCCTATTGCTCCTACATTTTTCTATAATCTGTCTATATATTTGTACCTCTACTTCACACTCGCTTTGGGAGGCCTGTAGTAAAGTCCCAACAATGTTACTGCACCCTTCCTATTTCTTAGCTCTACCCATATTGCCTCAGTGCTCGAATCCTCCATCGTGCCCTCCTTAATCATAGCTGTGATATCATCTCTGACCAGTAATGCAACTCCTCCACCCCTTTTACCTCCCTCTCTATCCCTCCTGAAGCATCTATACCCTGGGATATTTAGTTGCCAGTCTTGCCCTTCCCTCAACCAAGTCTCAGCAATACCAATAACATATTCCCAGGTACTAATCCAAGCCCTAAATTCATCTGCCTCACCTGCTACACTTCTCGCATTGAAACAAATGCACCTCAGACCACCTGTCCCTTTGCGTTCATCATTTCTTCCCTGTCTGCTCTTCCCCTTAGTCACATTGAGTTTATTATCTAGTACCTTACTGGCTTTAGTTGCTGCCTCTTTACTGACCTCTAACTTCCTAATCTGGTTCCCATCCCCCTGCAACATTAGTTTAAAACCTCCCCAACAGTGTTAGCAAAAGCACCCCCTAGGACATTGGTTCCAGTCCTGCCCAGGTGTAGACCATCCGATTTGTAATGGTCCCACCGCCCCCAGAACCGGTTCCATTGTCCCAAAAATCTGAACCCCTCCCTCCTGCACCATCTCTGAAGCAACGTATTCATTCTGACTATTCTTTAATTTCTACTCTGTCTCGTGGCACTGGTAGCAATCCTGAGATTACTACCTTTGAGGTCCTACTTTTTAATTTATCTCCTAACTCCCTAAATTCTGATTGTAGGACCTCATCCCGTTTTTTACCTATACCGTTGGTGCCTATATACACGACAACTGGCTGTTCACCCTCCCCCTTCAGTATGTCCTGCAGCCGATCTGAGACATCCCTGACCCGTGCACCCGGGAGGCAACATACCATTTGGGAGTCTCGTTTTCGACCACAGAAACGCCTGTCTACTCCCCTTACGATTGAACCCCCTATGACTATAGCCCTGCCAGTCTTTTTCCCGCCCGTCTGTGCAGCAGAGCCAGCCACGGTGCCTTGAGCCTGGCTACTACTGCCTTTCCCTGGTGAGTCATCTCCCCCAACAATATCCAAAACGGTATACCTGTTTTGGAGGGAGATGACCGCAGGGGACACGTGCACTGCCTTCCTGCTCTTTCTCTGCCTTTTGGTCACCCATTCCCTGTCTCCCTTACCAATCCTAATATACGGTGTGACCAACTCACTGAACGTGCTATGCGCGACCTCCTCAGCATCGCGGATGCTCCAAAGTGAGTCCATCCGCAGCTCCAGAGCCGTCATGCGGTCTAACAGGAGCTGCAGCTGGACACACTTCCCGCACATGAAGGAGTCAGGGGCATCGGGCGCGTCCCTGAACTCCCACATTGAGCACGAGGAGCATAACACTGGTCTGGGATCTCCTGCCATTTTTACACTCCCAACATTAAGTTTAAAAAAAAAAATTTTTTTAAATGTACTCCCCTTCTCAGCCAGCACTCACTCAGCAACCACTGCGCCCCGCACGATAACACCTCAGGGAAAAGAAAAACTACTTACCAGTCACAGCCAATCACTTGCCTGCAGGCTGTGACGTCACGGTTCAACTTCTTTCTACTTCTACCTGCCCTTGAGTCTCCCTCTTGATCTTTACTCGGCTGGGATCCTTACAGTGATTGACTTTTTTTTTTGGTTAGAAAAGGAGGTAGGGAGGGAAACACTGAAGTGTTTCGGGTTTAACTGTCACTTGACAACAGCTCCTCCACAAACCACCTTTTGGATGCAGTGATCGCAATGCACGGATGCAAATCTGCCCCACAACAGCCAATCAGCAGCTCCGCTCTACTGCCCTGTGCTGGATGCTTGCCTTGACTTGAACACCCAGGGTGTCTTGCTCAGGTACACTTTCTGGATGCAGTGACCGCAATGCACAGATGCAAATTTTCCCCGCAACAGCCAATCAACAGCTCCGCTGTACTGCCCTCTGCTGGATCTGATGGTGTTAACACTCTTGTCTCCCAGTGCTTTAAGAGGCACTTTGGGTGCTGCCTACCTTTGTCGGCTGGAAATCAGATCATTCCACCAGTATTTTCAAATTTTATTGTGCTTTTAAAAGAAATTGAACAGCATTGTGTTTGTAAATACATGTGATTTTTACAGCGTAATCCAAAAATAAATATCAAATAGCATTGCAACAGAATTATATTTTTAACTTAAAATTAGAATTTCTAGCAAGCACTGTTTTTTGGTTGATATGGTAGCGGGTCTTTTCATTTGTATCTGTTCTCTTTTGGAGTGAGAGCTGATGGCAGTGTTTGTTCTCTATTAGTGTAAATGCTCTTGATACTGAGTATGGCTTAATCCCGACTAATGTTGGGGAAGTCAAAATTTCAGTCTGCTCCAGCATCTAAACCTTAACTTTCATTTTAAATTTGCTTCAAGGTGAACTGGTGCAGGTGGCAAGTAAAACCACTCGCTGAACTCTACTTGCACGAGGCATCTGTAGTAACCTTGTACATGCCTTGCTGCGTTGGTAAAAAAAGCTCAAATTTGCTTTTGCTCATGTAAAACTGATCTGTGTGGGGCAGCACGGTGGTGCAGTGGTTAGTACTGCTGTCTGACAGCGCCGAGGTCCCAGGTTTGATCCCGGCCCCGGGTCACGGTCCATGTGGAGTTTGCACGTCCTCCCCGTGTGTGCGTGGGTTTCCTCCGGGTGCTCCGGTTTCCTCCCACAGTCCAAAGATGTGCAGGTTAGGTGGATTGGCCATGATAAATTACCCTTAGTGTCCGGGGAAGTGCAGGTTAGGTGGGGTTATGGGGATAGGGCAGGGGTGTGGGACTAGATAGGGTGCTCTTTCATCGGGTCCGTACAGACCCAATGAGCTGAATAGCCTCCCACACTGGAGGGATTCTATGGAGATGGAGTGAAGGACAGTATCCATTTTAAACCCAATGCAGCTGAAAATGAGTCTCACAAAGTACCACCCGAATAATCCAATTTTAAATAATTGGAAATAACATTGTAAATAGCTCTGTATAGTTGTTAATGTTTCATTGGTATACAGTGATTAGTTTAAGTAAATATTTAATTTTTAAAAGGTAATTTATTTCGTGTCATCAGCTTTATCTTAGGGGAAACTTACCACGGCTGTTCGTTCAATTTGTGGGGCCAGTTGAGCTCATTTCAATACAATTTAAAACAAAAGAATTCCGAATTTCTTGGAAACTTGATTTGCAATGGATTTAATTTGTGCTTGAAAAAGCCTAATCTCTTGCGCTGATTTTGCTGATTTTAGAGTGAGCCGCGTTGGGGAAAAAAACAGCCTGTTAACCGACTGTGTGGCAACAGTCAGCTCTGCCAAATGATATGGAATTGCAGACTGGAGTTCTTATACAGAATCAAGACTTTGTTTTTGTCTACTTCATTCTAAACACACTGTCTTGCATTCCCCAGTGTCCTTAAAGTAGTTAAATCTCCCAACACGCTTCTTAGAAATGTGACAACCAAAGTTAACACTGAGCTTAATGTGATATTAAGACTGGTGATTAAGGGTGTGGTCAAACAGCTATGTTTTAAGGGGGTAGAGCAGGGAATTCAGAGTTTTTGATGCAGTGTAGACTTTTAAAAAAAAATTCCAATTAAGGGGCAATTGAGCGTGGCCAATTCACCTATCCTGCACATCTTTGGGTTGTGGGGATGAGACCCACGCAAACACGGGGAGAATGTGCAAACTCCACACGGACAGTGACCCAGAGCCGGGATCGAACCTGGGACCTTGGCACCATGAGGCAGCAGTGCTAACCACTGTGCCACCCGATGCAGTGTAGACTTAAGGTGTTACTCATTTGCAGCTTAACTTCATCACTGGGATCAGTTCTTCCTTTAACTCCTTCCAAATCATGTTCCTGAACACATTCTACAATGCAGGCAATCTTACCTCATTAATCACAGAGCTAATATGCAGACCCCAAATGGCTCAGTCAATAAATAAACTGCCTGTTATAGTTTTGGTGCCATATGTAGTTCAATGCAGGGCTTGTTGTGTTGGCTAACGGGGTGATTGGCTTCAGTAGCCCATGGCGAGTAAGTGAATGTGTGGGATAAATAATCAGCCAGATGCTCTCTCTGGACTGTATGTGGTGAGGAAACGGCTGCTAAACCTGCAGGATTATAAACTTGCCTATTAAAACAGAAAAAGGTATCTGAATTGGAACAATAACAGTGGCAGTACAATTGGATTCTGGTCCCTGGGGCAAAATCCTGCTGATAAGTAGTTTGGTTAGGTGAGGGATATATTTGCTTTGTTTATGATGTCTCCCACAGCCTAATAGCGTGATTGCATGAATCCGTGCTGGGGAGAGTAAAGTGGAGGAGGTAATTAAAACATGCTAGCTAGTGTAAATCTTTCAAACTGCAGTTCCGTAAGGAACTTGATATATTGGAGCATTGTAAGCATTAGAATCGTATTTTGTCATTTGTTTTTTTCAGGCTTCCACTGTTCTATTTGGTCAGATCTGAAAAAAATCATTATCCTTCTGATCGCTCACACTCAGCTGCCAAAGGCAGAAAAATGTGGACAATATCCAAATCATAAAATCAGATTTGACACAATGCCATAATAGCATGAGACAAATCTTAAAACCAATTTTAATAAGAGCATAAAATGAACAGCAGTTTGCATTGAGGATATGGGGAAGAATCGTCTTGCCTGGTTTCAATAAATCAGCACAAAGAAATAATCAGCATTTACAATGACTCAAAGATTTGAGGGTAAAAACTCCGCTGCCCCACTCCTGGGCGCAAGGATTGCATATATCGCAAAATTGTGCCTTCCATCCAAATGAGCAATGCTGGAGAAGTTTTCCCCTTCAGCTTTCATGTGAATCAATGTGCGACAAAGCGGTGTGATTGGTGAAGTGATGATTAATCAAAAGTTACTTTTTTAATAACTGCTGTTGCTTTAAGGCCTCAGGTCCTCGAATTTCCACAATCCTGATTGGGGATAGATATTGAGTGGCCGGACAGGTTGAAGCCATCACCATTAAGGAACATGGACCTCGAATAAGTGACTGTTTTTCTTCTTGCACAGTGGAACATTTCCATTTCTCTCTGTTGCATTTACAAACTTCACCGAGACCGTGCCTTTACCGAATTTAACAGAAAGTCTGCAGAGGAGAAAATAGTGCAACACTGTAAAGGCAGATCGAGACACCATGGCCGGGATTCTCCGAGACGACACGCCAAAATCGCGCTCGGCGGGGGGATGGGGTCTCAGACCCGCGGCGCCAGGACGCAATTCTCCGTGGACCTTGATTCGCCGCCAGCCGTGTGTGCGCGGTCAACACGGCGCCGCTCGGGTATCGCCACCGGCCGATTCCGCCGGCGTGGTTCCACCCAGGGGGGACTCGGACCCGCGGTCGCGCTGGCCGTCCTGGTGGGTGGGGGGGATCCACGACGGACAGGCCTGCGAGCGGGGGCTACCGATCGGCAGGCACGCGCGATCTGGGGCGGGGAAATCTTCTTCCGCGCCGATCCGCTGTGTGGCTCCACCATGATGCGTGGGGGCCGGCGCAAAAATGGCTGCTGCACGCATGCGCGGACCCGCAGCTGGAAGTGCAGGGCCCAGATCGGCAGCAAGAGCTGCGTGACGCACCCTGCGATCCCTCTTAAAACCGGAGAATCACTCCGGACTTTTCGAAAAAAGTCTGGAGTGATTCGCGCCCGTTTTCCGGAGGATGTGGGGACATAGTCCCATTTTCAGAGAATCCTGGCCCATGTATTATAGCAAAACTATTTGTGTGATCTAGGCACCTGTACCTTTCTCTGGGATTTTCCTGTACATGTCCTGGGAGTGTTTGATGGGGACAGTGTCGAGGGAGCTTTACTCTGTATCTAACCCCGTGCTGTAACTGTCCTGGGAGTGTTTGATGGGGACAGTGTAGTGGGAGCTTTGCTCTGTATCTAGCCCCGTGCTGTACCTGTCCTGGGAGTGTTTGATGGGGACAGTGTAGAGGGAGCTTTACTCTGTATCTAACACCGTGCTGTACCTGTCCTGGGAGTGTTTGATGGGGACAGTGTAGAGGGAGCTTTACTCTGTATCTAACCCGGTGCTGTACCTGTCCTGGGAGTGTTTGATGGGGACAGTGTCGAGGGAGCTTTACTCTGTATCTAACCCTGTGCTGTGTCTGTCCTGGGAGTGTTTGATGGGGAGAGTGTAGAGGGAGCTTTACCCTGTATCTAACCCCGTGCTGTACCTGTCCTGGGAGTGTTTGATGGGGACAGTGTAGAGGGAGCTTTACTCTGTATCTAACCCCGTGCTGTACCTGTCCTGGGAGTGTTTGATGGGGACAGTGTAGAGGGAGCTTTACTCTGTATCTAACCCCGTGCTGTACCTGTCTTGGGAGTGTTTGATGGGGACAGTGTAGAGGGAACTTTACTCTGTATCTAACCCCGTGCTGTACCTGTCCTGGGAGTGTTTGATGGGGACAGTGTAGAGAGAGCTTTACTCTGTATCTAACCCCGTGCTGTATCTGTCCTGGGAGTGTTTGATGGGGACAGTGCAGAGGGAGCTTTACTCTGTATCTAACCCTGTGCTGTCCCTGTCCTGGGAGTGTTTGATGGGGACAGTGTAGAGGGAGCTTTACTCTGTATCTAACCCCGTGCTGTACCTGTCCTGGGAGTGTTTGATGGGGACAGTGTAGAGGGAGTTTTACTCTATATCTAACCCCGTGCTGTACCTGTCCTGGGAGTGTTTGATGGGGACAGTGTAGAGGGAGTTTTACTCTGTATCTAACCCCGTGCTGTACCTGTCCTGGGAGTGTTTGATGGGGACAGTGTAGAGGGAGCTTTACTCTGTATCTAACCCCGTGCTGTACCTGTCCTGGGAGTGTTTGATGGGTGACAGTGTAGATGGAGCTTTACTCTGTATCGAACCCCGCTCTGTACCTGTCCTGGGAGTGTTTGATGGGGACAGTGTAGAGGGAGCTTTACTCGGTATCTAACCCCGTGCTGTACCTGTCCTGGGAGTGTTTGATGGGGACAGTGCAGAGGGAGCTTTACTCTGTATCTAACCCTGTGCTGTACCTGTCCTGGGGGTGATTGATGGGGACAGAGTAAAGGGAGCTTTACTCTGTATCTAACCCCTCGCTGTACCTGTCCTGGGAGTGTTTGATGGGGACTGTGTCGAGGGAGCTTTACTCTGTATCTAACCCCGTGCTGTGCCTGTCCAGGGAGTGTTTGATGGGGACAGTGTAGAGGGAGCTTTACTCTGTATCTAACCCCGCGCTGTACCTGTCCTGGGAGTGTTTGATGGGGACTGTGTCAAGGGAGCTTTACTCTGTATCTAACCCCGTGCTGTCCCTGTCCTGGGAGTGTTTGATGGGGGACAGTGTAGAGGGAGCTTTACTCTGTCTCTAACCCCGCTCTGTACCTGTCCTGGGAGTGTTTGATGGGGACAGTGTAGAGGGAGCTTTACTCTGTATCTAACCCCGTGCTGTGTCTGTCCTGGGAGTGTTTGATGGGGACAGTGGAAACGGAGGTTTACTCTGTATCTAACCCCGTGCTGTACCTGTCCTGGGAGTGTTTGATGGGGGACAGTGTAGAGGGAGCTTTACTCTGTATCTAACCCCGTGCTGTACCTGTCCTGGGAGTGTTTGATGGGGACAGTGTAGAGGGAGCTTTACTCTGTATCTAACCCCATGCTGTACCTGTCCTGGGGGTGTTTGATGGGGACAGTGTAGAGGGAGCTTTACTCTGTACTAACCCCGTGCTTTACCTGTCCTGGGAGTGTTTGATGTGGACAGTGTGGAGGGAGCTTTACTCTGTAACTAACCCCGTGCTGTACCTGTCCTGGGAGTGTTTGATGGGGACAGTGTAGAGGGAGCTTTACTCTGTACTAACCCCGTGCTTTACCTGTCCTGGGAGTGTTTGATGTGGACAGTGTAGAGGGAGCTTTACTCTGTAACTAACCCCGTGCTGTACCTGTCCTGGGAGTGTTTGATGGGGACAGTGTAGAGCGAGCTTTACTCTGTATCTAACCCTGCGCTGTACTGTCCTGGGAGTGTTTGATGGGGACAGTGTAGAGGGAGCTTTACTCTGTATCTAACCCCGTGCTGTACCTGTCCTGGGAGAGTTTGATGGGGACAGAGTAGAGGGAGCTTTACTCTGTATCTAACCCCGTGCTGTACCTGTCCTGGGAGTGTTTGATGGGGACAGTGTAGAGGGAGCTTTACTCTGTATCTAACCCCGTGCTGTACCTGTCCTGGGAGAGTTTGATGGGGACAGTATAGAGGGAGCTTTACTCTGTATCTAACCCCGTGCTGTGTCTGTCCTGGGAGTGTTTGATGGGGACAGTGTAGAGGGAGCTTTACTCTGTATCTAACCCCGTGCTGTACCTGTCCTGGGAGTGTTTGATGGGGACAGTGTAGAGGGAGCTTTACTCTGTATCTAACCCCGTGCTGTACCTGTCCTGGGAGAGTTTGATGGGGACAGTATAGAGGGAGCTTTACTCTGTATCTAACCCCGTGCTGTGTCTGTCCTGGGAGTGTTTGATGGGGACAGTGTAGAGGGAGCTTTACTCTGTATCTAACCCCGTGCTGTACCTGCCCTGGGAGTGTTTGATGGGGACAGTGTAGAGGGAGATTTACTCTGTATACCTAATGCTGTACCTGTCCCGGGAGTGTCTGACGGGGACAGTGTAGAGGGAGCTATACTCTGTATCTAACCCCGTGCTGTACCTGTCCTGGGAGTGTTTGATGGGGACAGTGTAGAGGGAGCTTTACTCTGTATCTAACCCCGTGCTGTACCTGTCCTGGGAGTGTTTGATGGGGACAGTGTAGAGGGAGCTTTACTCTGTATCTAACCCCGTGCTGTAACTGTCCTGGGAGTGTTTGATGGGGACAGTGTAGAGGGAGCTTTACTCTGTATCTAACCCCGTGCTGTACCTGTCCTGGGAGTGTTTGATGGGGACAGTGTAGTGGGAGCTTTACTCTGTATCTAGCCCCGTGCTGTACCTGTCCTGGGAGTGTTTGATGGGGACAGTGTAGAGGGAGCTTTACTCTGTATCTAACACCGTGCTGTACCTGTCCTGGGAGTGTTTGATGGGGACAGTGTAGAGGGAGCTTTACTCTGTATCTAACCCCGTGCTGTACCTGTCCTGGGAGTGTTTGATGGGGACAGTGTCGAGGGAGCTTTACTCTGTATCTAACCCCGTGCTGTACCTGTCCTGGGAGTGTTTGATGGGGACAGTGTAGAGGGAGCTTTACTCTGTATCTAATCCCGTGCTGTACCTGTCCTGGGAGTGTTTGATGGGGACAGTGTAGAGGGAACTTTACTCTGTATCTAACCCCGTGCTGTACCTGTCCTGGGAGTGTTTGATGGGGACAGTGTAGAGAGAGCTTTACTCTGTATCTAACCCCGTGCTGTACCTGTCCTGGGAGTGTTTGATGGGGACAGTGTAGAGGGAGCTTTACTCTGTATCTAACCCCATGCTGTACCTGTCCTGGGGGTGTTTGATGGGGACAGTGTAGAGGGAGCTTTACTCTGTACTAACCCCGTGCTTTACCTGTCCTGGGAGTGTTTGATGTGGACAGTGTGGAGGGAGCTTTACTCTGTAACTAACCCCGTGCTGTACCTGTCCTGGGAGTGTTTGATGGGGACAGTGTAGAGGGAGCTTTACTCTGTACTAACCCCGTGCTTTACCTGTCCTGGGAGTGTTTGATGTGGACAGTGTAGAGGGAGCTTTACTCTGTAACTAACCCCGTGCTGTACCTGTCCTGGGAGTGTTTGATGGGGACAGTGTAGAGCGAGCTTTACTCTGTATCTAACCCTGCGCTGTACTGTCCTGGGAGTGTTTGATGGGGACAGTGTAGAGGGAGCTTTACTCTGTATCTAACCCCGTGCTGTACCTGTCCTGGGAGAGTTTGATGGGGACAGAGTAGAGGGAGCTTTACTCTGTATCTAACCCCGTGCTGTACCTGTCCTGGGAGTGTTTGATGGGGACAGTGTAGAGGGAGCTTTACTCTGTATCTAACCCCGTGCTGTACCTGTCCTGGGAGAGTTTGATGAGGACAGTATAGAGGGAGCTTTACTCTGTATCTAACCCCGTGCTGTGTCTGTCCTGGGAGTGTTTGATGGGGACAGTGTAGAGGGGGCTTTACTCTGTATCTAACCCCGTGCTGTACCTGCCCTGGGAGTGTTTGATGGGGACAGTGTAGAGGGAGATTTACTCTGTATCTAACACCGTGCTGTACCTGTCCTGGGAGTGTTTGATGGGGACAGTGTAGAGGGAGCTTTACTCTGTACTAACCCCGTGCTTTACCTGTCCTGGGAGTGTTTGATGTGGACAGTGTAGAGGGAGCTTTACTCTGTAACTAACCCCGTGCTGTACCTGTCCTGGGAGTGTTTGATGGGGACAGTGTAGAGCGAGCTTTACTCTGTATCTAACCCTGCGCTGTACTGTCCTGGGAGTGTTTGATGGGGACAGTGTAGAGGGAACTTTACTCTGTATCTAACCCCGTGCTGTACCTGTCCTGGGAGTGTTTGATGGGGACAGTGTAGAGGGAGCTTTACTCTGTATCTAACCCCGTGCTGTACCTGTCCTGGGAGAGTTTGATGGGGACAGAGTAGAGGGAGCTTTACTCTGTATCTAACCCCGTGCTGTACCTGACCTGGGAGTGTTTGATGGGGACAGTGTAGAGGGAGCTTTACTCTGTATCTAACCCCGTGCTGTGTCTGTCCTGGGAGTGTTTGATGGGGACAGTGTAGAGGGAGCTTTACTCTGTATCTAACCCCGTGCTGTACTTGCCCTGGGAGTGTTTGATGGGGACAGTGTAGAGGCAGATTTACTCTGTATACCTAATGCTGTACCTGTCCCGGGAGTGTCTGACGGGGACAGTGTAGAGGGAGCTTTACTCTGTATCTAACCCCGTGCTGTACCTGTCCTGGGAGTGTTTGATGGGGACAGTGTAGAGGGAGGTTTACTCTGTATCTAACCCCGTGCTGTACCTGTCCTGGGAGTGTTTGATGGGGACAGTGTAGAGGGAGCTTTACTCTGTATCTAACCCCGTGCTGTACCTGCCCTGGGAGTGTTTGATGGGGACAGTGTAGAGGGAGATTTACTCTGTATCTAACCCCGTGCTGTACCTGCCCTGGGAGTGTTTGATGGGGACAGTGTAGAGGGAGCTTTACTCTGTATCTAACCCAGTGCTGTACCTGCCCTGGGAGTGTTTGATGGGGACAGTGTAGAGGGAGATTTACTCTGTATACCTAATGCTGTGTGCCCTGAATCGATTGTCTTCCATTTCACAAAACTAAAACTCCCATGTTGAAGAAAGTGACAGAAAAAGTGCATCAGTGGAATTGTCACCAAGTTGACTTGTTTTACTTACTCATCCTGTATCTTGAGGTTTATCTTCTGCTGGGTTGCATCCAGTATTGAGCGATGCAATTTGGTGGTCAGCTCTACTAGATGGTCACTGTTTAAGAGGAAGTCTCCCTTAGGCCCAACAGAAGAGTTCTGGCAAGTTGAAGGGAATTCAATTAAAAAGCAGTGTTCCATTTTCGTCCCTTAATTTCTAAGTGGAAGCTCCTCAGTCACACAAGTAGTGTTATTAATTGCTAAAATTAATAACTAGCTTGATTTCATACTAACAAAAATCATTCTTTATAAGTTTAAAAGGCTGAAGTTGCCTTGGATTTTATTGCAAAATCTTAAATTGCTCCTTTGTTTTCCTGGATTTCTTCACGATAAATGGACCAGTTTCAGAAACATCTGTGCTTCAAGCCATCGTCAATTTTGAACTATAATGAACAAAATACCAACACAATACCAGCAAGATATCCCCAGCAACTGTTTCCCAGTTTTGGACCATGTGGTGCAATAAAACAGAAAATCTGCACATTTATTTCAATATGAAGTGACGTGGTGTGAATCTAAGATCAGTGCATTCTGCTGTCTGTAAAATGTCAATTCCTTTCTTAAAATCACCCATCATTTCAACTTATTTAGATGGCCGGTATGTTCCCAGACTGGCATCAATACAGCTGACTAGCAAGGAGGTGCCAGTGCCCTACCCAGACATTAATTGCCCTTCTAGCTTTTCACGCCTTCCCTTGCCACACATCAGTTGGCACAGTTCAAGTTGTGTGGAGAAGGGGTCAGATGACATATTTCCTAATGGGAGCAGGTCTGGATGGCACAAAGCACCCATTGTCGGCTCCTGAATCTTGGCGTAATTCATTCATCAATATTTAACTCTTGCCATCGCATCCCAGGTTCAATCCATACTCACCTCCACAACATGTAGCGCAAAGAGTCCATCTTTGCGTTGACTCATCGAGATGCTCGCAATCTCATTCATTTTGATCAGTGTTTTAATTTGGAGGGATTTTGGATCAGCCAGAACAAAGTAGCTGTTTGTCATAATCAAGATCCTTGGAGATTGCTGGAATGGAGACAGTACATGGACATGATTAATAGTCCAAATAATTAAATACAGTATGGATGCAATAAAAACAGAAAATGCAGATCTGGCAGCAGGTCAGGAAGAGAAAGAAATAAGCAGTGAATCCTGGTGACATGAGGGACAGGGAAAATGAAAGAGTTACTGAGCCCAATGACAGGCAGGAGGTCAGTTCCCAGCACAGACTCCAGCTAACCATTGTGGAATGCTATTTCAACTCCCCTACCGCAGCCAACTCCAAGCAGGCATCCCCTGGTCCTATTCCCCCTCCCATTGTATGTGTTGGAGCATCTCTAAGATTGAGGGCTGATTGATATTTTTCTCCTTACCTTTCCATCCTTTCTGTTAATTTTTGTGGCTGTGTCCATCATAAGTAACTTCCCCTCTATGCTGCTGGCCAGCTTTTGGTATTTGGCCTTTCTCTGAGCGTCCATATACATTCCTTTGAAAGGCTGGGGCACACTGACATGATCACAGAAACAGATTAAATCTTAATAAAATAGATTATGGAGCAAGACTAGACAAGCAGAAGTAAACAAAGATATCCATAACTAAAAATAAAGTTGCCACAGTCCCAGGTGACCAGAGGCTGCTTCCCCATTGAGGGGGGAGAGCTGACTGGTGGTGATTTAACCGGAGAATCACTACACCTCAGACAAGGGGCAAGGTTGAGTAGACGGGGCCTTCATGAATATCCTCAGCCGGTACAGGAATTGAACTCGCGCTGCTGGCCTTGCTCCGCATCAAGAACCAGCTGGTCAGCCAACTGAGCTAAACCAGCCCCTAACTAGTCCATAACGAAATCTAAGGGGGATATCCCACAATGCAATAGTGAGTACATGAGATTCCCAGAACTTGGGGCAGAGTCAATTGCCTCTTTGAAAAAGTTAAATGAGTCAATGACAATAAAAGTGGCATTTAAAGGGACAGGCACAAATTTGACGGGCACAATAGTTAGTCCTCTGCTGTTTAAACTATTGGACATGCACGGTTTCCACTGCTAGCCTGAAAATGATAGCATGACTTGTTGCAATGTGTTGGGGGTAGTTTGGTCCGTCTTATTATGTCTTGCTTAGCACGTCTTGTATTAGTATGTCTTGTTTAGCACAGGGCTAAATCGCTGGCTTTGAAAGCAGACCCAGGCAGGCCAGCAGCACAGTTCGATTCCCTGAACAGGCGCCGGAATGTGGCGACTAGGGGCTTTTCACAGTAACTTCATTTGAAGCCTACTTGTGACAAGAAGTGATTTTCATTTCTTTTCATTAAGGTATTCAGAATCTTAGGTAGTTTATTTATTAACTGCGAGACACTATATACAAAGGCACAGTAAAGGTCCATGCTTGCTTCTACACACGACTCTGTCCAATGCTACACTGACCCGGAGGTGTAGGTCATGTGCTTTCTTACATCACTGTGTAATGAAAAAGAAGTTAAATGAGTCAATGACAATAAAAGTGGCATTATCATGAAGGCATTGACAAAGGCCCAGGACACCAGCTGGGTCTCTGGTAGCAGCAGCCGTGTCATTGGGTAATAGTCATTAGTAATGTGAGGAACTCAAGGAACTGGAAAAGATTTCTATTACCTGGAGGCATATGCGGCTTTCTTATCCTTGAAGAGCTCGCTGGCGTACAACTTCTCTTCTAGTTCTGCTTTCTTCTGGTTTGAGAGTGTCTCCCTGTATTTCTTGCACTAAAATCAGGAAATGAGCAATAATTTGGCAATTTAAATTTTTCAGAGAGTCAGCAGCATAAACAAGCATGGTTCCCACCACTTAATATGTCCATGTTTAAAATGGGCAGTCTCTGGCCATTAGCATCAAAGTTAATGGTTACACTGTTTAAAATGCTCTTTACGTTGAGTGGAAACAGTTAGTTAAAGTCCAGGAATTTTGGATGGTTGTGTTCAACATCATTCTTCCAGGAGCAAAAAAGGACTGCAGTCCAGGACACCACCATTCCATCAATCCTGCTTGGAGACTACTCTGCTATAAGTCACAAACACAATTCTCTAATATAACCATCCTCCACTAGCTGCAGTTTGCAGAAGAAATAATCTTGCTTTTATTGGGAGACTTTGCTGGAGTTTTGATCAGAAGTTCTGTTTGCTGTAGTTTGTGGAGACTCGGTTTAAATATACTGCTTCCTGTAGGGCGGCGATACTCTTTGAAATGGACTCTGTTTGCAGTTAAGGGAAAGATCATTGATGAATGGCAGCATTCCTCACAACTTATTCCAATAAATAAGATCAGGAATTCAAACTAATGTCCCATCAGTTGATTTAAAGTGCAAGATACACTCAGCCTTCAGATCAGCTCTTCGGAAGCATCTTGGGACGTTGTACGACGTTAAAGGGGGCTATATAAATGCAGACTGTTGTTATTTTACAAAGTAATAGACTAATAGGCGCCTGCAATATTCCAAAGTTCCTGTTAGTAGCACTGCTGAGCTGCTCTTCAGTTTGCCAGTTTTCAATAGTGTAACCGCGAAAGCTCCTTACCTTCATTCTTAACAGCCACAGAACCTGTTATTTTGTTTGTAACTTTCATTATAAATTATAACATGGTAACAATTCTGAAATATATTGATTTTCATAAGACACCACAGGGCATAACAGGACACGCAAATTAAGAGGCGACCACTCAGCCCCTCGAGTCTGCCCTGCCGTTCAATAAATCATGGCTGATCGCATTGAGGCCTCAACCCCACATTCCGCCACCCTCGATAATCTTAGATTCCCTTGTTAGTGCAGAATCTATCTTCTTCCCACAGTCCAAAGATGTGCAGGTTAAGTGGATTGGCCATGCTAAAACTGCCCCTTAGTGTCCAGGGATGCGCAGGTTAGGTGAGGTTACGGGGGAGTGGGCCTGGGTTAGGGTGCTCTTTCAGAGGGTCGGTGCAGACTCGGTGGGCCGAATGGCCTCCTTCTGCACTGTCGGGATTCTATCTGAACACAAGAGGGACGTTGCAAATCCTCTTTTCGGGTTGTAGGTATGCAAATAAACTAACCCTTTGAGTTCATCTTGTCTCAAGTTTGCTGTGGGGATATTTTTAAACAATTTAGAGTACCCAATTATTTTTTTTCCAATTAAGGGCAATTTATCATGGCCAATCCACCTACCCTGCACATCTTTGGGTTGTGGGGGTCAGACCCACGCAGACACGGAGAATGTGCAAACTCCACCCGGACAGTGACCAGGGGCCGGGATCGAACCTGGGACCTCGGCCCGTGAGGCAGCAGTGCTAACCCACTGCGCCACCGTGTCACCCTCTGCTGTGGGGTTAATAGAAAATTGGATCACATCAAAACTGAGGGGTTGGGAAATACGCTATCGCTTAGAGGGAAACAATCAAAAACACTTGTTTATGGATGGGTGGTGAAATTAGTGCTGTTTAAATTAACCCCCTCCTGTCTGTTACACTTGCAATAAACAGCATTCTATTTGCCCATCTAATCACTTGCTGCACCTGCACACTAACTTTTCCTGATTCATGTACAGGACATGCAGATCCCTCTGCACCTCCGAGTTCTGCAATCGTTTGAGTCATTAAAAAATTTAGCAACTCCACATTCGGTCTCTTCATCCAAATCATTGATACAGTTTGTAAATAGTTGAGGCCCCAGCACTGATCCGTCCGCCACTCTATTCATCACATCCTGCCAACCTGAAAATAACCTTTTTATGCCGACTCTCTGCTTCCTGTTAGCCAGCCAATCCTCTATCCACGCTAATATATTACCCCCTACACCATGAGCTCTTATTTAGCATAGTAACATAAGTAACATCTCCAACGATCTGTCCTGGTCCACCTAAGTCGACGCTACCACCAAGAAAGCACAACAGCACCAATACTTCCTCAGGAAACTAAGGAAATTTGGCATGTCCACATTGACAGATGCACCATAGAAAGCATCCTATCGGGCTGCATCACAGCCTGGTATGGCAACTGCTCGGCCCAGGACCGCAAGAAACTTCAGAGAGTCGTGAACACCGCCCAGTCCATCGCACGAACCTGCCTCCCATCCATTGACTCCATCTACACCTTCCGCTGCCTGGGGAAAACGGGCAGCATAATCAAAGATCCCTCCCACCCGGCTTACTCACTCTTCCAACTTCTTCCATCGGGCAGGAGATACAGAAGTCTGAGAACACGCACGAACAGACTCAATAACAGTTTCTTCCCCGATGTTACCAGACTCCTAAATGACCCTCTTATGGACTGACCTCATCAACACTACACCCTGTATGCTTCATCCGATGCCAGTGTTGTGTAGTTACATTGTGCACCTTGCGTTGCCCTATTATGTATTTTCTTTTATTCCCTTTTCTTCCCATGTACTTAATGATCTGTTGAGCTGCTCGCAGAAAAATACATTTCACTGTACCTCGGTACACGTGACAATAAACAAATCCAATCCAATACAATCCAAATAGTAACCCTAACCCTAACCCTAACCCTAACTTGTCAAAGGCCTTCTGGAAATGTAAGTTCAGCACTTCTGCAGTTTCCCCTTTATCCACACTGCTTCTTACTTCCTCAAAGAACTCCGATAAAATAGTCAAACCTGATTTCCCTTTCACAAAAGCCATGTTGTCTGCCTGATTGGATCGAGATTTCCGAAGTGTCTTTCTCTCCCAGCATTTTTCCTGTGACAGAGTCTGTCTTTTATTGAATAGAGGAGTCACATTCACTATTTTCGAATCTGATGGCACCGTTCCAGAATCTAGGACATTTTGGAAAATTCAAACCAATGCATTTACTATCCTGGCAATCACTTATTTTGAAATCCATCAGGACCTGGGAATTTGTCAGCTTTTAGTTCGAATAGTTTTCTCAGTACTCTTTCCTGGTGATTCTAATTGTTTCAGTTCCTCTTGCCCTTTCACCTCCTGATTCACAATTATTTCTGGGATGTTCTTTGTATCCATTACAGCGAAGACAGATGCAAAAGATCTGTTCAATTTATCTGCCATTTCCTTATTTTCCACGATTAATTCCCCATTCTCACTCGCTTGAGGACCAGCACTCACTTAATTACTCTTTTCCTTTTTAAATACCTGTAGCAACTCATCCTGTTTGTTTTGATATTTCTAGCCAGCTTTTATCACATAGTCGCATTTCTGCCTCCTTATTAATCTTTTAGTCATTCTTTGCTGTTCTTTGTATTCTGTCCAGTCTTCTGACCTTCCACTCATCTTTGTGGAACTATACACTTTCTTTCAATTTGATACTATCTTTAATTTCCTTAGTTAGCCACGGATGATGTGTCCTTTCCTTAGTCTTCCTCAGCAGAATGTATCTTTTCTCAGTATTCAGAAATATCTCCTTCGATAGAACCATACAAATGGTACAGCACAGAGGGGGGCATGTGGTCCATCTTGCCAAGCTAACCTTATCTGCACTGCATCACTACTGACCTATCCATTAACCAAGGGCTGGATTTTCCGTTTGGGAGACGAAAGGCGGGATTCCCCGCCGGTGGTTCTGCGCATGCGCTAACTCGCGCAGTCCCTTCGCCGCCGGTTGGCGCAGCGGCGGCCCCTCCGGCGCCGGCCTAGCCCCCAACTTCCGGTTGGCCCGACGCCAGAGTGGTTCGCGCCGTTCTTGGCGTCGGGCCAATTCGCTGATTGCGGTGAATCCCGCCCTAACTGTTCCTGCCGGAACTGAATAGTTTGCGATTTCCATTTCCGTTGGGGGCGCTATTCGTTCCACAACTCAGGGCATGGCCAGCACTCTGCCGGTGCGAAGTGAAAGCAATTCCCGGCCCAGCAGGCGGTGTAACCACTTGGGCTACAGTTAGCGCTAAAGAGCCTGACACCTGGAACTGTTTTTAAGCGCACAACCCACCACACTCTCACTGCAGTCTTAAAGATGGAGTCCGAGGTGGACCCACTGCTCGATGTCAATGAGGAGAGGAGGGACATCCTGTGCCCCAGGGTGGGCTGCAGACTCAACCCACCCTCCTCAACAGCACCTGAGAGAGGTGGCTGAGGCAGTCAGCACTGCCAGACTCACCAGGAGACAGCCTGTGATCCTGAGGGGTATGGGTCACTGGTGAGGCCTCTACTCTGAGAGGGGCAGTGTGCCAGGGAGGGTGCCAAAGGCCACGGTGCAGATGCCCTTTGTTTGGGGTGAACTCTGCTAATCCCCTGCTTCCTCTGCAATGGGGCAGCGCTTCTGAGGAGTGGCAACACCTGGTGGGCCCCTGATTGAGCTTGGCCACGCCCATCACCTTGCTGACACCGCTGGGGTATGAGGGTGTCCAGAGGGGCAGCCTGGGTGGGCTCCCACACCAACAGAGGTTCTCTGAACATTACAGGGCATGGTGATCAGTCAGCAGTGTGAGCAGCCTGGAGCCTGTAAGTAGCAGCAAAGGGGTGTATCTGAATCCACACACTGCAGCAATGGCAGTCTAAGCCAGGCCAGCCCTATCCCGAGGGGGACTCCCCGGGTCCATGGACTCGGCTCCAAGTCATTTGCCGCTACTGCCCCCGGTCCAGGTAGCCATCTCCCAGCAAGCCCGACAATTGTTATTTTTGTTGTAAATTTAGAGTACCCAATTATATATTTTTCCAATTAGGGGGCAATTTAGCGTGGCCAATCCACCTGCCCTGCACATCTTTGGGCTGTGGGGGTGAAACCCACGCAGACACGGGGAGAATGTGCAAACTCCACACGGACAGTGACCCAGAGCCGGGATAGTTTTTGAGAGTTTTTGAGCCTCCCGCTCCTCTCAGTACCCATGGCACCCAAGGCCCCGCTTGGAAATACTTGCATCAATTTGCAATCACATGATTCCACCTATGAGAAGCGGAGCATCGCAGAGGGGTGGAGCATGACGTGTTCAACCCACTAATGATATTTAAATCCATGCAAATGACGGTTTTGCATGGACCCGCCGGCGCAGTGTGCAAACTTTGATATCGCCGCTAACTGGGGATCGGAGCATGGCGATGGAACTGAGGCCGGGCACAAAGTCCGCTTTTCCCATTGCGCACCGTTCTCCACCGGATCGCAATTCCTGTTGCCGGCGGTGGGATGCGGAGAATTCAGCCCCTAATTTCCCAATTCACTTCAGCCAGCTCTGTCTTCATGCTCTCTTAATTGTCCTTATTTAAGTTTAAAACACTAGTCTTGGGTTCACTTCCCTCTCTCTCAAACGGAGTATGAATTTAATCATATTATGATCACTGCTACCTAGCGGCACCTTCACAATGAGATCATGAAATAATCCTGTCGCATTGCACATTATCAGATTTAGTGTTCCAGGGTGAACTGCCATTTAGTTCAGCAACAATGAAAACTTGCGTTTATACAGTGCTATCAATGCAGTAAAATGCCTCGAGATCCTGCACAGGAACATCATCAGACAAAGGTTGACACCAAGTTGTTTTGCCACCATTATTGTGTGCAGTTCTGGTCACCTCATTATAGGAAGGATGTGGAAGCATTGGAAAAGGTGCAAAAGAGATTTACCAGGATGCTGCCTGGTTTGGAGGGTACGTCTTATGAGGAACGGTTGAGGGAGCTAGGGCTTTTCTCTTTGGAGCGGAGGAGGATGAGAGGCGACTTAATAGCGGTTTATAAGATAATGAGGGGGATAGATAGAGTGGACGTTCAGAGACGATTTCCTCGGGTGGATGTAGCTGTGACAAGGGGGCATAACTATAAGGTTCGGGGTGGGAGATATAGGAGGGATGTCCGAGGTTGGTTCTTTACTCAGAGAGTGGTTAGGGTGTGGAATGGACTGCCTGCTGTGATAGTGGAGTCGGACACTTTAGGAACTTTCAAGCGGTTATTGGATAGGCACATGGAGCACACCAGAATGACAGGGAGTGAGATAGCTTGATCTTGGTTTCGAACAAGGCTCGGCACAACATCGAGGGCCGAAGGGCCTGTTCTGTGCTGTACTGTTCTATGTTCTATGTTAAACAAGGAGAAATTAGGGCAGGTAATCAACAGCTTGGCCAAAAAGGTGGCTTTTTAAGGAATGTCTTAAAGGACAAGATAGAATCAAACCTTGAGGGAAAAATGAAATGAAATTACAAGTATAGGTTGCACAGATTTATAATCCCTTGAGTACAGAAGATTAAGGGGTGATCTGATTGAGGGATTTATGATTAGAGTACACGATAGGGTCAATAGAGAGAAAGTATTTTCTGTGGTTGGGGGCTGGGTGGGTGGGGGTTGAGAGGGGAAGGGTCCAGAAGAAGGGGGCAGAACCTTCAAATTAGAGCAATGCCGTTCAGGGGTGATGTCAGGAAGTGCTTCCTTACACTAAGAGGAAGGAACTCTTCCCTCCCTCAAATCGGTTTTGAGACCAGAAGCCAGTTGAAAATGTCAAGACTGAGATTGATAGAATTTTGTTCCGATATTCAGGAGCAGGTTGGGTGGATGAAGCTAACATACAAATCAGCCTTGATTTAATGATGAAACAGGTTTGAGGGAATGAATGGTCTCCTCCCATTGTGATGTATCTGTTCTGCATTCAGCAAAGTGGCCGATTATATAATGCTGCTGCAGAGTAATAGAGGGAACCACCGGCACTTTACGTATCAGCGGCTTCAGCCGAAGGCTGCATTGTTTTGCTTTCTAACCTTCCAGAGACAAAAGATCCTCTTCAATTCTTGGTGAGCTTTATCCAAGAAGAGATACGGCAATGCTGGCCACTTCTTGTCTGTCGGAGACATGGAGGGTAATGTGTTCTTTAGGCTAAGGAAGTACTTCTGTATCTTTAGGGATGAAAGAAAAGAAAGTTAGTGCGTTGCTTTTTATATTTTTTTTAACTTTCCTATTTTTCTCTACACACGCACACACACAGTAAATTGTGTGGGGAGGCAATATTAGGTGCCAACATATTTCTTGGTAGCTTAAAAATACTATTTATTCCTCCTCGAGATCATTCAGTGCTCTGCGTCATATCGTCTCTGAGAGGATAGACAACTGGGGCGGGATTCTCCGACCCCCTGCCGGGTCGGAGAATCGCCGGGGGGGGGGTGTGACGTGAATCCCGCCCCCGCCGGCCGCCGAATTCTCCGGCACCGAAAATTCGGCGGGGGCGGGAATCGTGCCGGTCGGCGGGCGCCCCCCCCCCCCCCCCCCCCAGCGATTCTCCGGCCCGCAATGAGCCGAAGTCCCGCTGCTGTCATGCCAGCCCTGCCAGCGTGAATCAAACCACCTACCTTATCGGAGCGGCGCGGGCGGGCTCCGGGGTCCTGGGGGAGGCGCGGGGCGATCTGGCCCCGGGGGGTGCCTCCACGCTGGCCTGGCCCGCGATCGGGGCCCACCGATCCGCGGGCGGGCCTGTGCCGTGTGGGCACTCTTTTCCTTCCGCCTCGGCCATAGCCTCCACGATGGCCGATGCGGAAGTGACCTCCCCCCTGCGCATGCGCGGCGTGACGTCAGCAGCCGCTGACACTCCCGCGCATGCGTGGACTTCCGCCGACCGGCGGAGTCCCTTCAGCCCCGACTGGCGTTGCGCCAAAGGCCTTTCCCGCCGGCCGGCGGCGCGCCAACCACTCCGGCGCGGGCCTAGCCCCTCAAGGTGAGGGCTTGGCCCCTAAAGATGTGGAGAAATCCGCACCTTCGGGGCGGCTCGACGCCGGAGTGGTTCACGCCACTCCATCCCGTCGGGACCCCCCGCCCCGCTGGGTAGGGGAGGATCCCGGCCCTGATCCTTCACACTCTACAAATGACCGGCTCTCAGGCTCTGTGAGCAACTATGAGCAGGAGCATGAGAGTGGCCTGGGCGGATAACCCACATCGCCCCGCTTCCCTCTGGTCAGGATTGGGAGCTCCCTGTCACTCTGTCACCGTGTGCCACTTGGTCTGCCCGAGGTACACAGTCCGAATCTCAGTAACTGGAGTTTCCAGGGATGGTGCAGGATAGGATGACAGGAATACTGACAACATCTTATTCATGTGGGCCTCCATCTTACCATCAATTGCAGAGAGATCCATCACCTAGATCATCCCACAGCTGGGGAAGGACTTGGAATAGCAGCGAACTCATGGGTTGAAAAGGGAAGATAGGTTTTAAAGATTAGGGAAATGTGGATTCATTAAAGGAACAATGTTATTATTGGCTGTAGTTGACAATCAGTTCTGGGCAGATACAAATCCACGGGGGAGAATTTGACATCACTGGACAGAGCTCACCTCCTAAAGGTGGTTGATGTGAAACGTGGGAATGTCTCACTCTTGGGAGTAACCTACTGAGTGATCTTCCAGTAGACCGTGATCTGCTCAACTTGGAGATCAGTTTGATGTTGGGACAAAGTATACCTGGGAGTGCTCATCACCAAAGTTAGGTGCAAAGATGCTCGTGTTCTGTTCACCAGCCCTCCCAACCTCCACTTCAGAAATGCACAAAGTCCCCGACCATTAAATACAATGCAGGAAGCAGCAACTCACAATTGAAGATATTATGAAGTTACGGATGGTCTTCGAAGCGTTACTTTTGAAGTACTTCCTGTGACATTTCCGCACCTGAGGTCACAAAAAGATGAGCGATGAGGGTGATGTGTACAGTTTCTCTGTTCAAGAAAATTCAAAGATAAAAGCGCAGTTTCCACATTCAGTGTCATTTGTGTCAGTGGTTCTCACGGAGCACCATCCCCCTTAACCCATGCACCTCAATTAGAATACCATATAGGTTTGCACTGAGTGCTGAATTTGGGTGCATTTGAGTGCTATAGTGAGAGTTTGGTGACTGAGGGAGTATAAGGGTTCATTTTTATCTATAGTCTAGTCTTTCTTTTGTTTAGTTAATTATTTTAAAAGTTGCTGTTTGGTTTAGAAGAAGGTGAATTTTCAATCAGCTTTAAACAGGCTTCTACTTGTAGGTACTTGCAGCTGGAGCTTGTTAATTAGTTAATTGGATTAGGCCAGTTTTCAGAGGCTAGATTCACAGTATAAAAGTGAGCCAGCTTACAGTGCAGACTTTGTTTGCACTGAGTGCTGAATTTGGTGCATTTGAGTGCTGTAGTGAGAGTTTGGTGACTGAGGGAGTGCTGAATTTGGTGCATTTGAGTGCTATAGTGAGAGTTTGGTGACTGAGGGAGTGCTAAATTTGGGTGCATTTGAGTGCTATAGTGAGAGTTTGGTGACTGAGGGAGTTAGGTGAGGAGGGAGCAAGGTGCTCCTTTCATTTCATTTCCTCAAAGAGCGTGAAGGGAGCCAGGCATTTACAGAGAGCGCAGCTGACTGGGAGCAGAGTCGGAGGGCGGAGGTCCAGTTGGTCAACAGGGCAGCTATATTAGAACATAGAACATAGAAAATACAGCACAGAACAGGCCCTTTGGCCCACGATGTTGTGCCGAACCTTTGACCTAGTTTAATCATAGATTAACATAGAATTTACAGTGCAGAATTAGGCCATTCGGCCCATCGAGTCTGCACCGGCTCTTGGAAAGAGCACCCTACCCAAACTCAACACCTCCACCCTATCCCCATAACCCAGTAACCCCACCCAACACTAAGGGCAATTTATCATGGCCAATCCACGTAACCTGCACATCTTTGGACTGTGGGAGGAAACTGGAGCACCCGGAGGAAACCCACGCACACACGGGGAGAACGTGCAGACTCCACACAGACAGTGACCCAAGCCGGAATCGAACCTGGGACCCTGGAGCTGTGAAGCAATTGTGCTATCCACAATGCTACCGTGCTGCCCTTAAGAACAAATTAATCTGCACTATATCATTCTACCGTAATCCATGTACCTATCCAATAGCTGCTTGAAGGTCCCTAATGTTTCCGACTCAACTACTTCCACAGGCAGTGCATTCCATGCCCCCACTACTCTCTGGGTAAAGAACCTACCTCTGATATCCCTCCTATATCTTCTACCATTCACCTTAAATTTATGTCCCCTTGTAATGGTCTGTTCCACCCGGGGAAAAAGTCTCTGACTGCCTACTCTATCTATTCCCCTGATCATCTTATAAACCTCTATCAAGTCGCCCCTCATCCTTCTCTGTTCTAATGAGAAAAGGCCTAGCACCCTCAACCTTTCCTCGTAAGACCTACTCTCCATTCCAGGCAACATCCTGGTAAATCTCCTTTGCACCTTTCCCAAAGCTTCCACATCCTTCCTAAAACGAGGCGACCAGAACTGTACACAGTACTCCAAATGTGGCCTTACCAAGGTTTTGTCCAGCTGCATCATCACCTCACGGGTCTTAAATTCAATCCTTCTGTTAATGAACGCTAGCACACCATAGGCCTTCTTCACAGCTCTATCCACTTGAGTGGCAACTTTCAAAGATGTATGAACATAGACCCCAAGATCTCTCTGCTCCTCCACATTGCCAAGAACCCTACCGTTAACCCTGTATTCCGCATTCATATTTGTCCTTCCAAAATGGAGAACCTCACACTTTTCAGGGTTAAACTCCATCTGCCACTTCTCAGCCCAGCTCTGCATCCTATCTATGTCTCTTTGCAGCTGACAACAGCCCTCCTCACTATCCACAACTCCACCAATCTTCGTATCGTCTGCAAATTTACTGACCCACCCTTCAACTCCCTCATCCAAGTCATTCATGAAAATCACAAACAGCAGAGGACCCAGAACTGATCCCTGCGGTACGCCACTGGTAACTGGGATCCAGGCTGAATATTTGCCATCCACCACCACTCTCTGACTTCTATCGGTTAGCCAGTTCGTTATCCAACTGGCCAAATTTCCCACTATCCCATGCCTCCTTACTTTCTGCATAAGCCTACCATGGGGAACCTTATCAAATGCCTTACTAAAATCCATGTACACTACATCCACTGCTTTACCTTCATCCATATGCTTGGTCACCTCCTCAAAGAATTCAATTCGACTTGTAAGGCAAGACCTACCCCTCACAAATCCGTGCTGACTATCCCTAATCAAGCAGTGTCTTTCCAGATGCTCAGAAATCCTATCCTTCAGTACCCTTTCCATTACTTTGCCTGCCACCGAAGTAAGACTAACTGGCCTGTAATTCCCAGGGTTATCCCTATTCCCTTTTTTGAACAGGGGCACAAAATTCGCCACTCTTCAATCCCCTGGTACCACCCCTGTTGACAGTGAGGACGAAAAGATCATTGCCAACGGCTCTGCAATTTCATCTCTTGCTTCCCATAGAATACTTGGATATATCCCGTCAGGCCCGGGGGACTTGTCTATCCTCAAGTTTTTCAAAATGCCCAACACATCTTCCTTCCTAACAAGTATTTCCTCGAGTATATTCTGTAAGGTAAGAGCGGATGGAGGCTAGGCCAGTTGCATGCTCCTCCTGTAGGATGTGGGTGGTGAGGGATACCACCGGTGTCCCCGCTGACTATACCTGCGGGAAGTGCACCCAACTTCAGCTCCTCAAAGACCGTGTTAGGGAACTGGAGCTGAAGCTGGTTGAACTTCGGATCATCCGGGAGGCAGAGGGGGTGATAGAGAAGAGTTACAGGGAGGTAACCACACCCAAGGTACAGGACAAGAATAGCTGGGTTACAGTCAGGGGAAAGAAAACAAACGGGCAGACAGTGCAGGGATCCCTCGTGGCCGTTCCCCTTCAAATCAAGTATACCGTTTTGGATGCTGTTGGGGGGGGATGACCTACCGGGGGAAGGCCCTAGCGGCCAGGTCTCTGGCACTGAGTCTGGCTCTGGGGCTCAGATGGGAAGGGGGGAGAATAGAAAAGCAATAGTAGTAGGAGATTCAATGGTTAGGGGAATAGATAGGAGATTCTGTGGTCGCGAGCGAGACTCCCGGAAGGTATGTTGCCTCCCGGGTGCCAGGGCTAGGGATGTCTCGGATCGTGTCTTTAGGATCCTTAAGGGGGAGGGGGAGCAGCCAGAAGTCGTGGTGCACATTGGTACCAACGACGTAGGTAGGAAAAGGGGTGTGGAGGTAATAAATGAGTTTAGGGAGTTAGGCTGGAAGTTAAAAGCCAGGACAGACAGAGTTGTCATCTCTGGTTTGTTGCCGGTGCCACGTGATAGCGAGGCTAGGAATAGGGAGAGAGTGCAGCTGAACACATGGCTGCAGGAATGGTGTAGGAGGGAGGGCTTCAGGTATTTGGATAATTGGAGTGCATTCTGGGGAAGGTGGGACCTGCACAAGCTTTGCGCAAGTCAAGGAGACACAGCCGGAGTGAGACACATCCAGAGTGGGAATTTGGAACTTGGTAATTTGGTGCAGTGAGGTAATCAGGAAAGGTAAGTGGTAAATCTAATTCTGCTGTTTTTCAGTTAAACGTGCAGTGTGTAGATTAGTGTCTGATTGGCTGAAGCTGTCCCCACCCTAATTGCTGAGAGGCAGTTATCTGGCAGTGACCTGAGGCCTGCTTCGTGGCACAAAGGTGCACATTGTATTCTTCTCTTTGAAGCTTAAGAGTGTGAGTCACCCTGGTTAGCTGAGGTCTGTATAAAAGACAGACAGAAAGCGCACTCAGTAAGCTTTGCGCAGGTGAAGGAGACACAACCTGAGTGAGTGAGACACATCCAGAGTGGGAATTGGAACTTGGTAATTTGGTGCAGTGAGGTAATTCGGTGCAGATTGGGAGAAGATGCTTTTTCCCGACTGTTTTTTTCTCTCTCTTTCTTCTGGCCTGTAACTTTTAATCTGCAGGGAGAGAACCAGAGAGCATCCTGGGAAGGTAAGTGATTTTTATTTATTTTTACTTATATTACCTTTTCAAATTGTGTGTGTGGGGGGGGGGGCGACTGAAGTGACATCACAGTAAAGCTGTGACCTGATTGGCAGGATTTAGATGTTTCAGGCGGGATAGGGGGGGGGATGTAAAAGGGGTGGCGGAGTTGCGCTACTGGTTAGGGAGACTATCACAGCTGTACTACAGGAGGACACCTCAGAGGGCAGTGAGGCTATATGGGTAGAGATCAGGAATAAGAAGGGTGCAGTCACAATGTTGGGGGTTTACTACAGGCCTCCCAACAGCCAGCGGGAGATAGAGGAGCAGATAGGTAGACAGATTTTGGAAACAAATAAAAACAACAGGGTTGTTGTGATGGGAGACTTCAACTTCCCCAATATTGACTGGGACTCACTTAGTGCCAGGGGCTTAGACGGGGCAGGGTTTGTAAGGAGATACAGGAGGGCTTCTTAAAACAATATGTAGACAGTCCAACTAGGGAAAGGGCTGTACTGGACCTGGTATTGGGAAATGAGCCCGGCCAGGTGGTCGAATTTTCAGTAGGGGAGCATTTCGGGAACAGTGACCACAATTCAGTAAGTTTTAAAGTGCTGGTGGGCAAGGATAAGAGTGGTCCCAGGGTGAATGTGCTAAATTGGGGGAAGGCAAATTATAACAATGTTAGGCGGGAACTAAAGAACCTAGATTGGGGGCGGATGTTTGAGGGTAAATCAACATCTGACATGTGGGAGGCTTTCAAGTGTCAGTTGAAAGGAATTCAGGACCGGCATGTTCCTGTGAGGAAGAAGGATAAGTACGGCAATTTTCGGGAACCTTGGATAACGAGAGATATTGTAGGCCTCGTCAAAAAGAAAAAGGAGGCATTTGTCAGGGCTAAAAGGCTGGGAACAGACGAAGCCTGCGTGGAATACAAGGAAAGTAGGAAGGAACTTAAGCAAGGAGTCAGGAGGGCTAGAAGGGGTCACGAAAAGTCATTGGCAAATAGGGTTAAGGAAAATCCCAAGGCTTTTTACACGTACATAAAAAGCAAGAGGGTAGCCAGGGAAAGGGTTGGCCCACTGAAGGATAGGAAAGGGAATCTATGTGTGGAGCCAGAGGAAATGGGCGAGGTACTAAATGAATACTTTGCATCAGTATTCACCAAAGAGAAGGAATTGGTAGATGTTGAGTCTGGAGAAGGGTGTGTAGATAGCCTGGGTCACATTGAGATCCAAAAAGACGAGGTGTTGGGCGTCTTGAAAAATATTAAGGTAGATAAGTCCCCAGGGCCTGATGGGATCTACCCCAGAATACTGAAGGAGGCTAGAGAGGAAATTGCTGAGGCCTTAACAGAAATCTTTGGATCCTCACTGTCTTCAGGTGATGTCCCGGAGGACTGGAGAATAGCCAATGTTGTTCCTCTGTTTAAGAAGGGTAGCAAGGATAATCCAGGGAACTACAGGCTGGTGAGCCTTACTTCAGTGGTAGGGAAATTACTGGAGAGAATTCTTCGAGACAGGATCTACTCCCATTTGGAAGCAAATGGACGTATTAGTGAGAGGCAGCATGGTTTTGTGAAGGGGAGGTCGTGTCTCACTAACTTGATAGAGTTTTTCGAGGAGGTCACAAAGATGATTGATGCAGGAAGGGCAGTGGATGTTGTCTATATGGACTTCAGTAAGGCCTTTGACAAGGTCCCTCATGGTAGACTAGTACAAAAGGTGAAGTCACACGGGATCAGTGGATGCTGGGGTCTGAAACTAAAACGGACAACACTAGACAATCTCAGCAGGTCTGACAGCCTCTGTGGAGAGAGAAGGGAGCGAACGTTTCGAGTCTGAATGACTTTGTCAAAGCTAACAAAGCGACATTGATAGATTAAGTGGATAGGATGATGGGAAATGCAATTCAATGTCAGCTTATCCAGTGACAGGTAACTCCGAATATTTTCTGAATTGTGACAAAATAGGAACTGTGGTGGAGTAAATTGGTTCCGGTGTGTGTGTACACACAT